>NC_049916.1:28480591-28711772 GCF_001411555.2 Juglans regia | reverse complement strand
CCTAAAACCCTAAACCCTAAACCCTAAACCCTAAACCCTAAACCCTAAACCCTAAACCCTAAACCCTAAACCCTAAACCCTAAACCCTAAACCCTAAACCCTAAACCCTAAACCCTAAAACCCTAAACCCTAAACCCTAAACCCTAAACCCTAAACCCTAAACCCTAAAGTTGGTAACTTATTCTTGATTTTGTGTTTCAAATAAAGAGATGTTATTAATTTTTTATAAAACAATTTGGTGAAAAATTGTACAAAATATTTCTTTGTGAGAAGTGCTATCTTGGTAAAGGAGTCTCACAAAAATAAATTCATAAACCACCTTGAATTAATGTGATCCATTTATTCTATTTTATAAGAAAAAAAATTTACGATCTAACAGATTAAATCAAATTACATCATATTGTGAATTTACTTTTGTCATATTCTTTTATTTATGAAGAGTATCTGTTTTTTTTTTTTTTGAACCTTGTATCATTTTCTCTTAAAAAAGTGTCAAATACTTATACAATATGAATAACTTGATATTTTTAATTTATTATAAAATATTATATTTTAAAAACTACTTTGATAAATATTATTTTTTAATAATATGACATTTTTTATAAACTTACCATGCTTCAGTATTTCAAATATAGTTACATAATATAACTAATTTTATTTTGTAACCATTTATATTTATTAAAAATAAAATACTTATAATTTTTAATTCAATGTTAATACTTTTGATTTTTTTTTAAATAATACTTTTTAAAATATTGACCGAAGATTGTAGATTTATTTATTGTAAAAAAAAAAAAAAGTTCCGCACCATTGTATTCCGTCGTCATTCCGTTATTTAAGACGAGTCTTCGTGTTTTGTTATTTCCAGAGCCCAAAAATTGTCACCCAGTCGTTCTGCGTCTTTTTACCAAATTGGAATACAGTAGAGCAGAGGAGCGAAAGAAACCCCAAACGAAGGACCTTTGAAAACTTTTTTTTTTTTGAATTTGCAATTTGTACAGAGAATAGCGGCATTTGTATTATTTTGAGAAAATTTAAACCTTCAAGCAGATATAGATAAATGGAATATAGTAAAATAATCTTATAAAAATAAATTCATAAACTGACTTGAATTAATGTGTTCCAATTATTCTATTTTATAAGAAAAAAATTTAGAATTTAATAAATTAAATCAAATTATATCATATAAAATATTATATTTTAAAAACTACTTAGATAAATATTAATTTTAATAATATACGATTTTTTATAAACTTAATATGCTTCAATATTTCAAATATAGTTACATAATATAATTAATTTTAATTTCAATAAAATAAAAATATTTTTTTATAGGGATAAAATAAAAATACCTACTTATTCATTATACTTAATTAGTATCACTATAGCACTATAATATATATACCATATGTAGTAATACTATAATAGTATAATATATAGTACTAGTTTATATTAATATATTATGAGTTATAGTATTATAGTATAATAGTCTATTTAACTTAATAAGTTAGTATTAATATCACTATAACTGTATAGAGTTACTAACTATATAGAGTTAATATTAATATCACTATAGCTATAACATATATATTAGTAGCATATATGTTACCACTGTAGTATTAGTAATGATACTATATTATCACTAACATATAGCATTAGTATAGTATTAATATTAAGTCATTAATAAATAAATAAAATATAATCAAGATAAAAGTAATAGATGTAATCATTTATATACTTTTGATTTTTTTTTTAAATAATTCTTTTTAAAATATTGACTGAAGATTGTAGATTTATTTATCGTCAAAAACAAAACAAAAAAAGGTCCGCAATCCACACCATTGTTTTCCGTCGTCATTCTATTCGTAATATCGTTTATTAAGACGAGTCTTCGTCTTTTGTTATTTCCAGAGCCCAAAAATTGTCACCCAGTCTTTCTGCGCCTTTTTACCAAATCGGAATACGGTAGAGCAGAAGAGCGAAAGAAACCCTAAACGAAGGACCATTGAGAACCTATTTTTTTGACTTTGCAATTTGTATAGAGAATAGCGGCATTTGTATTATTTTGGGAAAATTTAGCCTTCAGGCAGATATACTTAATGGAGGGAATACCGCATCCGATACCGAGAACAGTGGAGGAGGTCTTTCAAGACTTCAAGGGCAGACGTGCCGGTTTAATCAAGGCCCTCACCACCGGTACTCATTCCTCTCCTCTTTCTTCTTCTTCTCTTTCTTCTTCTTCGGGCGTTTGCTTTTATTTTTTTATTCTTTAAAGTAATACATTTTTTTATTAATTCTACACTTTTGGGGTTTAATGTTGCAGATGTTGAGAAGTTTTACCAGCAGTGTGATCCGGGTGGGTTTGAATTTTTTCTCTGCTCCTACTTTTCCTTTTTCCGAATATTTTTCCTTATGTGCAACTTGGGATTATGAAGAACTCGTTTCTATTATTATATTTCAGCTCTGAAATTGATGATGTACTGTGTTCAATATCCCTTTTGAATGTTAGCAAAATTTATTGGCATTTCTGTGTATCTGTAATTGTTGGCAGTTCACTAAAAAATTGTTTTTTTTCAGTTAACTACAAATGTGTTATTATAGGGATTGATAGTGTATATTCTTACAACTCTCGGCTGGCCTTTTCTGCCATGTTGTTCTGTTGGAAAAAATATCATTTCGCTTGTCATCATGCAGTACGTTTTTTCCTCTGATCGGTAGTATGCAATCTTTATGTTTTGATTAATTTCTGCTTTCTACTGTTCTCTCATTGGCTAGTGTGCAGACAATTTTTTATTATTATAACGTAATAAAATCCCGGGCAATTTCAATTATGATTCGTATTACATGTTCAAAGTACACATAATATCGTTCTATCATTCACTCTTACCTCTTCCAAGTGGCTTTTGATGCATCACAAGCTATTTGAAACTGAAATTTTACAACTCATGCATTTTGCATAATTTTTCATTTCTTGCTTTGTTTTTACTGGTTTTGTACTTAGGATGTTATTCTTTTGCCTCTGTTTGAATGTTGTTGAACATATATCAAAGTGCCTTTCGACCCATCACAAGCTATCTGAAAACATCACTGCAATTTTACACAGTACTCATGCATTATGCATAATTATTCATTTCTTGCTTTGTTGTAATCACATAAGAAGCTCGTCATGGTCGCTTGAATGTTTACATTGGTAGTTGGAGACGGTTGAGTCATGTTTCTTAAGGTACTAATATTGTGCTTTCAGAGAAGGAGAACTTGTGTCTGTATGGACTTCCAAATGAGACATGGGAAGTTAATCTGCCCGTTGAGGAAGTGCCTCCTGAGCTTCCTGAGCCTGCATTAGGTATAAACTTTGCTAGGGATGGAATGCAAGAGAAGGACTGGTTATCACTGGTTGCAGTTCACAGCGACTCATGGTTGCTTGCTGTTGCATTCTATTTTGGTGCACGCTTTGGGTTTGGTAAGAACGAAAGGTATGAAATTGTTTTTTCTTACTTCAAAAATATGTAATCATTTGTACCAGCAGTCGGTATGAACACTCTGGTTCTATGTAATATTAACCAGAGACTACCTGGCAGTCAGTTTTTACTTTCTGGACTTCCTGGCTTTTTGAGATTCTTTTACTTCATTAAGTTGTTATCATTTTCTATTCTTCATGATTATATGAGATCATTTTCAATTGCGTCTTTCCATATTCATTAATCTTATTGAAATACTGGCTGACAGTAGTAATTTTAGCAAATGGTTCATATATGAATCATTGTAAACTCGGCTGAAAATTGAGGGTTCTCTCATTGATTCACGTAAGTTATTGTTTTTTGCTATCCATAGACGATGCACAAGTCCTATGTTTTTTCTTTCAGTTATCATTCTCTTTAGTGATCTGTAGAACATGGCCCTTTTATAGCAAGCTTGCAATACATGTTTCAATTCAGATTGGTAGTGAAGAAGAAGCTAAAGAAATCTAAGGAGAAAGGATGATGTGTAAGAGAGAAGGAATAATTGAGAAGCGTGCTTATTGGCTATATTCTTACTAGATATGAGCATTAAAGCTACTGGACATTTTATCATCACTTATCTCCATGCAAAACCGTGCTGCTTGAGCCAGTTGGTTTAATCAGAAAAGGGTCCTGTTCTTATCTTTAATTAGTTTTGATTTTCTTTGATTTGATGAAAACAAACGACAGAAAATCTTTTTTGCTTAGGATTATTGCTCACTTCCCCTTTAGTTTGTACTGGCTTTTTGCTAGCTCTACCATTGGATGGTCCAAGAATATTTTTTATGTTGCCCATCTTATTTCTTTTAAAAATTTCCTCTTGTATACTTCATGTGTACTTGGATTATGCCTATTCATGGTAATAAAACTCATATTAATTATCAAATAAAAATTTCCTTAATCAATTCATTATTCTTTTGCGAAAGGGTTCATTTAGGCCCCATTTGGAACTTGGACTAAACTAAGATCAACTCAATTCAGCCCAATTTTAAGCTGAGTCTATTATCCAAAGACAACTTTTAAATCACTATACTCATCTCAACTCAAAACCTCTTTACATATGGGACTCACAACCTTTTTCAACTCAACACCTCTTTACATACGGGACCCACAACCTTTTTCAACTTTTCATAAACACATCTAAACTCATCTTAACATCTAAACACATCTAAATTCATCTTAGGTGGGCCCTACAAAGCTCACTCAACCATCTCAACTCAATACTATTCATAAAGAACTCAACTCATCTCAACTCAACTCAACATCTAAACGGGGCCTTAAGAATTATCAAACAGAGTGTGAGTGATACGAATACAATTCTAAAGTCCGAAAACAATAGTAATGCAAATACATGAACATACACACATACATACATATTACCTAGGTATAGAAGCATGCATGGATGCATACATGCATCTATTTATGCATGCCTGTATGGTTGTGTTCTCTTGGTTTTTGGCAGATTCCATGTTAAACACCTCGTGTGTTTCAGTTCTCATGCCTGTCTCCATGTCTTTAAGCATGTGAGGAAGAGTTGTTCCTTGTGATTTGTTTGTTGCATCAACTTGAAAAGATAATTTTGTACCGTATTCTCCATATATTACTTCTTATTGTAGTATCTCTTTATTGAATTGCTTTAATCACTTAAGTTTATGTTTAGATATATACACTGTCGCTATCTACTTAACAACGCGCACACACTGTTGGTACCCATCAAGGTGTAGCCCAGTGGGTTCGATTATGTACTTGGAGTTCCCTTGAATCACCTGATACATGACTCTGGTGGGTGGGTTTGTGTACTCAGTAGATTGGAAGAGTCCTGCCTTATTGAGGTTCCACATCATCAAAACTCATATAATCTTACACGCACACATGCACACACTATTGGTGTATGATGTAAACAATTTGAGTGGGAAAGCATTATGGTTTCTCAATTTGGGTAGGAATGTCTTAAAAGGAAATTTATTATGAAGGAGAAAATTATTTGTATAAATGTCTTTTAGTTTTTCTTATTAAAACATCTGTTATTTTTTTTGTTATTCTAGTTTACAGCAAATTGCACCATTTATGTAGTAATTTTGAAATGTTGCTTCTGCATTTCCCCTCCTTTCTTCTTCTCTGTACATTCTCTCTGTTTCTGTAGAAGTACTTTGGTAGTTAAAGTGACATGATTTATTGATATTCTTTTGGTTTTATTGTCTCTGTTTTTAGCATTTTCATCTTTGCTCTACATAAACGTAGGATTTTATGTTTTTTTTGGTAACACAGATGTATGAATGTGTTGCCATCAAGTTAGCATTTCGGGCATGCTCATTGACCTTATTTCATGAACGTTTGGAGTTGGCAAAAGATTAGATATTTATAATGACTTTCCTTGCCTTCTATTTTTTAAACGAAGTTGGCAAATGTAGAAATGAGGCTGCAGGTATATTATATAGGTTAAAGCTAGAGTGTCTTTCCTTTTGCTTTGAGTACAGGATGCTAGGATGACATGGTTATAAATAAATTAAATCATTTAGAAACATGAATTACTTATCAAAAGAAAATTTAGAAACATGAATTAGTCATGCCGTTAGATCTATAAGAAAAGGGTGATGATGTAAGTTGTATCCATTTTATACTCCCCATGTGCTTGAATTCCACCAGTCTTTATTCTATTGTGCACACTTTTCAAAAAATTCTTTTGTGCGATTGTTGAATTTCATTGGGTAAAAAATGTCCCGATTGTAGGCTTGTTTCAGTTTTCTGTTCAATGGCTCCTGGATGTACCATTGACAATAAAATTTGGATTTATTATTGGAATGCATAATGGAAAAGCTAGTAGATTTTACTGCAACCATGTAGGCTTCTAATCGCTTCAAAGAAAAAAAGAATTGATTGTTACTGTCTCTCGGATTCAGCCATTGATTTCTTGATTTATGCTTTAAAAAACTTCCGTCAAGCCTACTAGGCTCAGCATACTCATTAACAAGTCTATATCTCCCCAGTGTACTTGGGCTATGCCTATATCTATATCAATAAAATACCTTCTTCCTTATCAAAAAATAAAAACAAGTCTGTATCTCCTGAAACACATTAACATCTCCAGGCCTTCGCTCAGCAACCTGGATTTCCTCCATCTCCTCTCTGGTCCACATAACCCTTATAGATATCTGAAAAACCCTTGGGGATTGGCTCCAAATGGTAAGGACCTTGGTCTTGGTGGTATGCTCCCTCCAAATTTAAGGTTCAAACCCTTGGGTGCTAACAATTTCTAGAGGCCACGTCCCGTCGGTGAAATGCCAATCATTTACCTGATTCATGTGATGGGGACGCGTTACACGTTTTCTGACTCTAGGAGTTCCAGAAAGTTTAATGATCATGGAGAATGGTTGGATAGTCCTGTGTGCTGAAAAAAAAAGGGCATCAGAACCTGAAAAACATTCCCCCCCAAATCAGAATTCAGTACAGCTCTATCAGAGTTCATTATAATTGACTTGTTTTCCCTTCTATTAGCCCATTTAAAGAATTGTATCTCAAGTCATCCACCTCCACTTGCGTGGTGAAGTTATTGAAGTCATCCATCCAGTTAGTCCAACCCCCCCCCCCCCCCAGCCCATTCATTACTCTTGCATACAGCATTAAAGTTGCCCATGATTAGCCAAGGGTTTCCTTTGGTGGTAGCTGAAAAGGAAGTTAAAGTAGCCCATAACTTACTGTGCCTCACATGTGAATTCTCTCCATAAACCAAGGATACCATACACTTTCCAGAAAGAGAGCAATCCTCAACCTTGCAGCGCATTACCTGATCCATTTGACCTTCCCAGGAAACTTTAAGCTCCTCCAGATTCCTAGCAAATTCTACCTTTTTTTAAACGAATAATATGCCAAAAATTGTGTTGCCACTAGTCCGCCTTTTGATGCTAGCTTATGGAGGTTTTGTATGACTATTGCATGCTGTATGTACCTGTCTCCATAGGCCAATCCTTCTATTAGTTTTAATGATGTTTTGGCAGTCAAGTTTATGTCTTTGGGACTGCTCTTGATGCTTGCAACTTTGCACTGCTGTTATTTACTAAAAACAAAAAAAGAGGTTCCCCAGTTGCACCATAAAGCCAAAAATTAGTGGCTGTATCACCCACAGTTTGTAGTATATATAAGATCAAACTGAGGTGGTTTGGCTCTAATATCTGGAATTGGAACTTACAGGAAGAGGCTTTTCCAAATGATAAATGATCTGCCTACTATATTCGAAGTTGTGACAGGCAATGTCAAGCTACCAAAGGACCAATCTGCTACTCACAACAGTAGCAAAAGCAAATCAAGTGGAAAGCCGGTAAGAAAGTAATTGAATTGATAGAAATTCTAAATTGTGTGGTTTCCTTTCAATGGTTCCTTTTGTATCAAGTTCTCACTGCTTTCTGTTTTGATGTTGCTTTTACCAGTCCCGGCAGTCTGAGCTCCAGGCCAAGGGAGTGAAGATGTCCCCTCCACCCAAAGAAGAGGATGAGAGTGGGGAAGAAGAAGAGGATGATGAACAGGGTGCAACTTGCGGGGCCTGTGGGGACAACTATGGTACTGATGAGTTCTGGATTTGCTGTGATGTGTGCGAGAGATGGTTCCATGGCAAATGTGTAAAAATTACACCTGCAAAGGCTGAGCATATCAAGCAGTACAAGTGCCCGAGTTGCAGTAACAAGAGGGCTAGAGTTTAAATTTAGGTCCTGAATTTGGAGAGTAATACCCATGAAACAAAGCTGAAAAGGTTTAGACCTTCCATTACAATTTGCAGGAAGACACAGTCAATGTCTTTTAGTTGATGAATTTGGATGCCAGATGGATTTCGGATTTCAAGTTTTGGTACTTTTGGTACCTGTTGTGTCGCATTTTATTGGAATGTGTTTTTAAAGAGTTAGTGGCGACCGAATATTATGTCCGCAATTTTCTGATTTAATCTTCGTGCATATTATCGTGTCTCTGCACATAATTATCTTGGCGTGCCAATAGGCAAGCTATGCTTGTTAAGAGTTAAGAACCTCATTGTACGTGAATCTTCTAATCTGTTGAGATATTCTCAGTGGAAGCAGTAGGCATGAAAACGTGCAAAAGATTAGACTGCCAATTCTTTTGAAAGCTATCTTAGTTTAGCTAAGATAAGCGCCGTTCGAAATGAGTAGAAATGGATTTTTAAATAATAAAAAAATGATAAAGCAGCAGATCAGGAAGATTTTGGTTTTGGGGCAGCTTTAACAAATATAGATGCTATTAAATTGAAAATTGATGTACTCTGTTGTTTTTTCATTTTCGTTCTCCTGCGTTGATATATACTCTATCGAAAAGTCTTTTTGTAAGCGATTTCGTACGTCAAATTGTGCACTAATATTAAATATATGACATTTATTTAATTAAACAATATAAATTGAAGACGAAAATAATTTTCGTGAGATAGAATCTTATTTTTCTTTCAAAAAATTTTTTCTTTTATTATTATTTTTTTTATAATAAAAAAAAGTTATGTGAATGTTAGTACGCAGTTTGATGTGCCAAATTGTTTATACCTAGTAAGTCCATTTTTTTTTTCTTTTTTCAAAACGATTCGTTTTGAAGACTACTCTCCACGTTTTCCACTTTCTCTCCCAAATCTTCCATTTAAATTTGCCACTCCGTCGTTTTCTTACCAACCCCAACTGAACAATGCAGCGAAATCAATCCATTTCAATTTGTTTGCCCAGATTGCATCGAATGACGCATAAATTTGACCAATCATCCTATTGCTTCACCCTAACTTTTACATAATGAATCAAATCAGAATGAATAAATAGAAAAAAAAAATGCTACGTTCAAAAGTAAGATTGAAAGAGAAATTCATAATCTTTTAGGCAATTTATTATAATTCTTGGACTCCATCTACTCAGCAATATTCAAAGCAAATTTTTGCATCAATCAACAATCAACTATTACCAAGTAAAAAAAAAAAGAAAAGAAGAAGAAGACATTTCTATGCTCAATATGCCCTTGTTAAGGAACAAATTCGAGGTGCACTTACATCATCCAAAAATTCCTAGTCACCGCTACCTGAGAAGTGTAAGTTACAATGAACCCAGAAGCCACCCCACCAGATAAGAAACGAAGGCTGGCGATAAAAGGAAAACTAGAGACAAAAAAAAAAAAAAAATGAGAGGAAAAATGATGTTGTCAACAGGTTAGGGAGAAAGGGATGGTGTCGACAGGAGAAGGGAGTGGGTGTTCTTAGATCTGTTAGAGCTTTTCTCAAAGGATGGTGTCGACGGGAGAAGGGAATTCGTCTAGGTTAGGGAGGGAGTGTTTCTCAAATCTCTTGGTGTTTGTCTTGAAGGGTGTCAATGGGTTTGTCACAGTTGGCAGAGAGATGGAGGGAGGGATTTCATGGGAGATTTTTCAATCCCCTATCTGGTTTCTCGAGGGGTGTCAACGGAGAAAAACGATTTGGTTTTAAAAGGGAGGAGAGGGATTTGGCAGAGGGAGGGGGGAGAAGAAGGATTCGACAAAGGGAGGAGGGAGAGCAGAGTTGACAGAGGAGTGGTTTTGGGAGGAGGGAGAGGGATTTGCAGAGGGATAGAGGAGACGAAGGATTTGGCAGGGAAGGAGGAGAGCAGAGAGGGATTATACCCTTTTTAAGAAACTGAGTTTGCCAACTCAGTTGGTGTGTAGTGTTGGAGACTAAACCGGCCTAAGAGTATAATTATTCATTGCATTAACTCTTGAATTTATAATTTGAAAAAAGAACATGAACATTCCTCAAACTACCATCAAATTTACAAATGTTTCTCAAATTATCAATTTTGACAACCACTCTTAAACTACCCAAATTTTAATCTGCCCCCTCCATCAAATATTTACATAGATATCATTGATATAAAAAGAATTAAAGAAGGATAAAAATGAAAACAAATGTCAATACCTTTTTTAAGTAAAAGACTAAAAGTTAACATTGAATATGAAGAAAAATTGTTTAACAATAAAATAGTTTTTAAAAACCACTTTTTATATTTTTAGAAAAATATTTATATTTCAATAAATGATTTTATGCATAAAATAATTTTTTAACAATATAATTTGTTGAGTTTAATAGGTTATTTTGTATATTTGATCATTTTTTTGAGTATTTTTTTTTTCCTGATGTGGAAAATGGAATATAATGCAATTTTTTTATAATTTGGGGGTGAATGCAAATTGGATGATAATTTGAGCGGAGTTTGTGTATCCTTCCCTTCCCCATTTAAGAAAAAAAAATAAAGAAAGATGCGATCTAATAGTAGAATGTGACATCAATATTTTATAATGAAAGTGGAATTGAGGTGTAAAATATAACATACCTTTATTAAATTATATTTCATGTAGTCATATTTGCTTGGATGATACTGCCAAAGGTCTACGTGTGATTTGTTTCATATTCATCCATAGGTCTCTAGGATCGTGTTCAATTTCAAACGAATTCTTAAGGTATATCTTCAAAAAGAAATACCCTGTAGGCTGTAGCATACAACAAATTTTAAGATAATCTCTTCATCCAAAATGTATTAATTCTAATGCTAATATGTCAGTTTTTTAAAAAACATGCAGACAGTTTTTTAAAATATAAATCTTAAGAAAAATGTTCATAGACAGTTTGACTTTTTTCATTCTTCAACAGAATGTAATATTTAAAATGAATTTTCACTTAAATGGTTAACCAATAAAATCATTTAACGTAAAAAGAAAATTCGAAAGATGAAAATGAAAATGAAGATTTTTAACTGGCCCGGGTGACAATTGTCAAAGAGAATCACTGTCATTTCATTTTCCATCTGTTGCTGAAAATAATCTGAGTCTTTTTAAGAAAATAGAATGTAATTGAATCCAAAAATTTATTTTCATTATGACCTTACTTTTTTTTTTTGTTAAGAGAAATTGCGAAACTTACTCATAATAATAATCTGTCGATCAGATCTGATCTGCACGTACCCTCGAAACCATTTACTCCCCTCCATTCTGTAAACTTTCTTCACTCTATGTATACATGTATATACGCTTGCTGCTTGCATTTGTTTTTCAATCAACAAGCGGAAGAAAAAGGGCGTATTGGTCGATTGGATCTCATTCTTTCCGGGTCGTGTGCTTTGTTGATTTTTGGTTCTGAAAGATGATATTTTTTTTGTTAGACTTCAACCTCAATTGCCCACCAGAGCCCAGACCAAATACTGCTCTTATGAAGAATAAAACGGAGTAAAAGACGGGATCTCATTCTCTGTGGTTTACGGGTTTTTGGTTCTGAAAGAGCATTTACTTTTGCAGCTCAACTTCGATTAACCTACGAAACCCAAAACAAATACTGCTCTTGTGAATAACAGAAATGTCAGAAATGAGGGTTGGTGATCCAAGCAAGCTCCACTTGAAGAAGGAGCTTACTCAAATCCGGAAGGCAGCCCGGGTTTTACGAGATCCCGGCACGAGTTCCTCTTGGAAATCCCCTCTAAATTCATCAAGATCTGTTCCACCGGCTGCTTCTCATTCAACTTCGGAGCACTTGTTACAGTCTGATCATTTCCAAAATAACAATGGCAAGGACAAGGAGAAGAGTGTGTTCCTGTACAATTGGAAAAGCCACAAATCCTCAACCGAGAAGTGCGCAGCAATGGCCACGATTGACGATGACGACGATGGATCTTCTTCTTCGATTCCGGGGGGCAGTGTTGAAGATAACCTGAGCGATGCGCGTAATGGTAGGGATTCAAAGAGTGATAGCTTTCCTTCCATATTCAGATGTAGGAATGCAAATCCTGTGTCGTCGGCCAACATTAAGAAGAAGAAGAAGAAAAAGAAGAGGAAGAAGAGTAAGAAAACTGATACAAATTTGGACGCTTTATCAAAATATCGACATAAAGATGATATTGTTGGTAGAAACTTAGTTACTTCAAAACCACCGTTCCAGAGTCATCCTTCTATCGGGTTAAGCCGGGATGACTCTGTGGAGCAATCTGATGATACCGAAGAGTATAGTAATTCTGAGGAGTCTAGGAAAATTTTGAGGGCGTCCCCATTGCTTTTGAAACTTCAGCATAAGAATTGGTCTCACTCTTCCAAGTTTTTGAGAAAAAGTGGTCTAAGAGAGGATTCTTCTTTTTCATATAGTACACCGGCATTGTCGACTAGTTCCTATAATAGGTATCGTAATCAAAACCCAAGTACTGTTGGGTCTTGGGATGGTACTACTACTTCAATCAATGATGGGGATGATGAGGTGGATGATCATTTGGATTTGCCTGGTCGCCAAGGATGTGGGATTCCTTGTTATTGGTCAAAGAGGACACCCAAACATCGTGGTGTGTGTGGGAGCTGTTACTCTTCTTCACTTTCAGATACAATAAGGAGGAAAGGGAGCATCATGTTGTGCGGAAGTCAAGTTATGTATCCCAGGCGTCAAGGATCATCATCAGGTTCCAACAAGCGGAGTATTGCTTCAAGAAGTGCTCAAGGTGTTTTTCCATTACTTGGTGATTGCAGAGGCGGTTCATCCATAGGAACTGGGCGGAGTGATGATGAACTGTCTACTAACTTTGGGGAGCTTGATTTGGAAGCTTTGAGTAGATTGGATGGGAGGAGATGGTCGTCCAGCTGTAGAAGTCAAGAAGGACTAGAGATTGTAGCTCTTAATGGGGAAGGGGAAGAGGAAGGCACACCGGACAATATCAGGAGTTTTAGTAAGAAGTATAAACCGATGTTCTTTGGTGAATTAATTGGGCAGAATATTGTCGTCCAGTCGCTGAGAAATGCTGTTATAAGGGGTCGGGTTGCCCCTGTTTATCTTTTTCACGGTCCCCGTGGAACTGGAAAAACATCAACAGCCAGGACTTTTGCCTCTGCCTTGAATTGTCTGGCTCCTGATGAAACCAAGCCATGTGGTTACTGCAGGGAATGCACTGATTTCATCTCTGGCAAGAGTAGAGATCTGTTGGAAGTTGATGGAACCAATAAGAAAGGAATGGATAGAGTTAGGTACTTATTGAAGAAACTATCGGTGGCGTCCTCATCAGCCTTCTCAGAATACAAGGTTTTTGTTATTGATGAGTGTCACTTGTTACCCTCTAAGACATGGCTGGCATTTCTCAAATTTCTTGAAGAACCACCAGAGCGAGTTGTGTTCATACTAATAACAACTGACCTTGACAATGTACCCCGTACTGTACAATCACGGTGTCAGAAATACCTTTTCAACAAAATTAAAGATGTTGATGTTGTAGCCAGGTTACGGAATATTTCTGCTAATGAGAGCTTGGATGTTGAATCGGATGCATTGGATTTGATTGCTTTGAATGCAGATGGTTCACTTCGAGATGCAGAAACTATGTTGGAACAACTGAGTTTACTGGGGAAAAGAATCACCACATCTCTTGTAAATGAACTTGTGAGTTTTCTTGCCAATGAACTTGTTAGCAAATTTTACTCGGGTGAATTTTATTTATTTATAAAATTCTATAGTTGCATAAATTTTTTTGATCGGTAAAAAAAATTTATACAACTGTAGAATTTTATGAAGAAATAGAATGTTCCAAACGGATTAATTGAGTGTATTATCTTCTACAGGTGGGAGTTGTTTCAGATGAAAAATTACTGGAACTTTTAGAGTTAGCAATGTCATCAGACACTGTAGAAACAGTGAAAAGAGCCAGGGAGTTGATGGACTTGGGGGCTGATCCGATGGTTTTGATGTCTCAACTGGCCAGTCTCATTATGGATATCATTGCTGGAACTTACAACACAATTGATGCCAAATGTGGTGATTTTTTCCCTGGTGAAAGAAGTTGTGAGTACCATTCCCTTCACTTTTGATGCCGGTACAGCACTTCATTTTTCATCCTGAGTTTTGGTAGCGTGACTTATCGGGAAAAGAAGAAAAATAATGGTACACCATGTCATAAGCAAATGTGTAATATCAAAATTAGGTTGAGCGAAAAAAATAAAAAAAAGAAATAATCATTGACAGATCGAATATTGTTGATAAACCCAAATGCCTATTGGTCCTAGTAAATAATTGTATCATGCCCAATCCATGTGCCAAACGAAGTTGGGCTTATTTTCGAACATGGGCAAATGAAATTTCTCACCAAATTGAGTTGCATTGTTTGCATTGAAAGGAATTCCAGGAACACGGGCAAATGAAATTTCTCACCAAATCGAGTTGCATTGTTTTCATTGAAAGGAATTCCATGTAGAAGCTTATAGTAGTTCCAAAATAGACATCAGTTAGAATGTAAATGGACGATAAAGTAATAAGGGTTTTTTGCCTTATTCCGGAATTTTTCACTGAGACTTCTCTATATTGACTCATCTCCTGCAGTTAGCCGTGGAATCCTATTTTTCGGTTCTGCCCTTAGCATTCTTTTTATACCTAGTTATAAGTTGATCCATCTATTCCAATATGTCTGCTCGTGCTTTACGTTAAAAATATTTATTTGTCATCATTAACACTACCTTAAGTATTTCAGGAAAAGAAGAAAACGATACAATGAGAGACTGGGTCATCTTTTGTTGATGTAATTATTGCATCATGTGGATAGACCCTGACTTGATTATATTGTGGACCTGATTATATTCTAGAGAAATAAGTTGATGTTATAGTACCCTCCCCAAAAAACAAAAACATTGGCAACCTCAAAGTGCAAGGTCCTTCTTAACGGAGACTGGATTGATTCTGGTGCATGAAACATTTGTTCTATTTTTTTTTTGGTTCATATTTTATATTCTTTGGCTGCTCAAATCCCAAGGTTGGTCATGGCTGGTTTAATCCTTGAATGTTTCTGGGGGCTACCTAAACCATTAGAATTTTGTAGACCTTTAAGTGGTATTATCAACCTAGCTAGGCTATTGCTGATAGCACTCTGCTGTTTGACTTATAATGTCCTAGGTTCTTATGTAATTGACTTGCTGCGTAGGATTTATTTGTTAAAGTTTATATTTTGGTTGGTCTTCCCTCCAACTATTCTTAGTCACATTCTTTGATGTTTACATACAACCTATACCATCTTATTTTTCTCCATATCGTCTTTCTCACACATCAATATCCCAAAAAAAGCTAAAGAAACGGAAGTTTAGTGTTTCATATGTTGCTGCCTCGTCCAAGTGTCGTTTTAAATTATTTTCATATGGAATTAAAAATATCATGATTTTGATCTTTGATTAATAACTGCGATGATCTCCAGAGATAATAATAATAACTGCAATGGATGGGTGGGTTTCATGTTTCAGTGACTCAATTAGAAATGGAGAGATTAAAGCATGCTTTGAAGCTTCTTTCAGAGGCCGAGAAACAGCTGAGGGTTTCAAGTGAACGCTCAACGTGGTTCACAGCAACCTTATTGCAGCTCGGTTCAATACCTTCTCCAGACTTTTCTCACTCCGGAAGCAGCAGAAGGCAGAGCTGTAAGGCAACCGATGATGACCCATCCAGTGCTTCAAGAGAAGCTACTGCTTACAAGCAGAAGTGGGATGCTCACCATACTCCTCGAAAACCAACTTCTCCTGCTTCCCTGCAGAAGGCAGTAAGTGGGAATCCCAACCATCTTAGGGAACTGTTGTCAGGGGTTGACGGTTTCAGCTCCAACTCCAATCCCAAGCTGTCACAAAGCCAGTCAGTTGATGGGGGTGCCTCAGCTGCCTCATGTGATGATATTATGGCTAGAAATATGATGTTTAGATGCATAAACTCAGAAAAGTTGAATGATGTCTGGGCAAGTTGCATTGAGAGGTGCCATTCAAAGACACTGAGGCAGCTGCTAGCTGTTCATGGAAAGCTTGTGTCGATATCCGAAGTTGAAGGTAAGCTCATAGGTTTTCAGTTGTTGCACACTCATACTTTTTTACTTGTAAAACTGAAGCATAAAATGATTTAAAATGTGCATGACCTCATCATAGTCTCAAGTTGCTTGTTGGTAATCTATTTATCAAAAAGGTTGCTCTCTGGTTGTCTTGGTGAGAGTTGGTGCTACAAGTCAAATGATAGTAAAAATTTCATCTATGGTGTGTATGTATCCGCGGACCGCCAATAATGCTTTTTTTTTCTTAATGCCACCGGGTGTCCAGAACTATGTCCTGACTAATCCTGAGGGTACATAGCCTCTCGGCAAGGAGTTTCCCGCAATTGCATGCCAAGTAATTCAAGGGAAAATTCCCCTAGTCCAATGGCCCCTAGAAATTGTTTTCACCCAAGGCTTTGAACTTTAGACATAAAGAAAGCATACTTTTTTTTTTATAAGTAGAGGAAGCATACTACCAAGACCAATGCTCTTTTAACACTTGAGCCAACCTTTAGGGGTTGCATCAGCCAATAACTAGTAATCTACAATTGATATGGATTTCAATTCCAGCTGATGTAATGATTGGTACTCATACGGAATCAGGTCTATATTGTTTCTCTTGTCTTACTTGCCAAAGCAAGTTTCTATGTGAATTTTTCTAGGAACGAAAATAGGATATCACTACTTATTGAGAAAAAAAAAAAGGGATATTGCCTATTCAGTGAGTGTAGTTTGTTAGCTGATGCAGACGCTGGTGTAACTTTAGCCATAGTTGTGCCAGCGTCTGTCTCCTCTCTCTCGTACTACTGGTTTGGCCATTGCCATTAGCTGTAACTTTACTCCAGCTGTAACTTTACTCCATAGTTGTGTGTGAGATTAATATTTATCATTCACTATATTGGAAACACAAATAAACCATTTTTACCTGCATATGCTGCAGTTCATTGTTTGAAATTGTGAAGCCACCAACAGCGATGATGTGAAGGAAATGAGTCAGTTCATTTAAATTTCTAATAACATTTTAGTCAAATTGATTTGAAAGATCCCTCCTGGTTCCACCTCCCATCTGATTAACTCAGACAGATCTTTTTACTCCTTCAGATAAAATTCTATCTGCTACTACTGAACTTGTAGAGGTTATAATGATCAATCTTCCTTGCTTATTTTAGAAACTCCAAATCCCAAGATCGCCCAACATTTTTTTAGTCCAAATGCTCTTTCTTTCGATACATACACCATGTTTAGTTTTCAACTTATATGCGTAATGCGATGACCATACTTTGGATAGTCAAGGTATAACATACTAGTTGTAAATACTTAAGCTTGGAGTCATTTACTAGGATCAATGACTGATTGGGTTGGTTTTCTAAAAACTGGAAGCATTTAATTGAATCGGATTGCTTTAAAACTTGACCTCCTAAATGAGGTGCATGATGGGAGACCATGGTACTCTCTCTCTCTCTCTCTCTCTCTCTGGCATACACATGCTTGTTCTTTATTCTTAGATGCTTCTGCATGCAGGTTTTCTTGTTGCTTTTGTTGCATTTGGGAATCGAGACATCAAATGTAGAGTGGAAAGGTTTTTGAGCAGTATCACAAATGCAATGGAAATAGTTCTGAGATGCAATGTAGAGGTTAGAATAATCCTTTTGCCCGATAGTGAGGCTTCTATTAATATCGTGAAGCTGGTCAAGTTACCAGAGGGTCTGAAGAGGGCCGAAACAGCTGCAGCTGTTGATCAGGAAAGGAAGGCAGTACACCTGAACCCAATTAATGGTTTCTCTAAACGTTCTTTGTTGCTGGATGGAACCTATCAATCTACCTCTGGCTCATCAGACTTAACAGCTAATGGCAATGGCCAAACCAATAGTACGAGAGAGAGGAGACAGGAGATTCCAATGCAGAGAATAGAATCCATTATTCACGAGCAAAGGCTAGAAACTGCCTGGTTACAGACTGCAGAGAAAGGCACACCTGGTTCATTGAGTCGTTTGAAACCTGAGAAGAATCAAGTCCTGCCTCAAAATGGCATATATTGTCAAGATCAAATGGACTCCATGAACTCAATGGCGTTCTCTCAGCATTGGGAAGATGAATTAAATCATGAACCCAAAGTTAACATTGGGAGGGTCCTCCAGAAGGACCAAAATAGTAAAAGGATTGATCTTTTTCCCATGTCACCAAGTTTATTGCATGATAAAAGCTTAGCAGGCAATTTCAGTAAAAATAACCTGTGAGTCTTTCTTTCATTTCTTAATTTACTGCATTCTTTTCCACATCTTTCATAAATTTCTTTGCCTCTCACTTGATTGGAAGATATCATCTGAAGCGAAATTGGTGGCTACCTGTGTAAAAATCATGGTGGGTTCACTGTTCATTTACGGCATGACAATTTGTGCGTAAGACTTGACTCATTCTTTCGATTCACTGAACCCAAAAAAAAAAAAAGTACCGGCTCTTTCTTCAGTGTTTTTTATATATAACTGATGATGTTGTTAGATGATTATTTAACGGAGGGAATCTTATAAACGGTAGGGGTGTAACCGGTCTGGTTTTGGATAAAATCTAGGACCGAACCGGTATGTAACGGTTTTGTATTTTTCAATACCGATTACGCACTGGTTACCCTCCTAAACCGATACTTCCGGTTTTACCGGTTTCCGATCCGATTTTCCCATTTTTTTAAAATGTAAGTTTCACAATTTGTCATTAAAAATTTATGTATAAAAAAAAAATTTTGATTTAAAAAAAAAACTGTTTTATACTTTTATTAATATATATTAGACTATATAATAGTATTAATATTAGACTATTGGTATAGTTATAAGTTATATATTAGTATTAGTTATAAACTTTTAGTGATTTAGTATTAACATTTAATGTAATAATTTATAAATTATAATAAGAAATTATTTCATATATGAATATATATATTATATATAAAATTTCACATAAAAATTTATAATTATACATTATATATAAAACTTATACATATTAATATTTAATATATATAAAATATTTTGTATAAAACTTATATATAAAAATATTATTTTTTATTTTTTATTTTTTTTAATCAACGGGTCCAGTCCGGGCCAAAAAATTCCGGAACCGGACCGAAACTGGCCGGTTTTTACATTTTAAAAACCGGTTTTCCGGTTTGAGTTTACACCCGTAATAAACGGTATAAATTTGTCATGCTATTCTACTCTAATTTTCCAGAGTGTGTCAGAGAGTGAAGTGATTTGATGCACTAGGCAATGCATGAGGCCTTGGGGTTGTTATGTGTGCCTGTTGCCAGGTATCAACATTTCTGTCATATAACATTCATGCTAATTCGTGCTGTTTCTCTAGGGGATATGAATCAGGGTCTGGAACTGGAGGTTGTAGTGGGCTCTTCTGTTGGAATAACACCAAACCTCGTAAGAGGGAAAGGGTAGGCTGTTGCTTTATTTTCCCCCTTCCGTTTTCATTTATTTAGGCAGGGAAACTTGTTGAATGTCGAATAAATTTGTTGGTACTTTGTCTGTAAACAGGTTAAAGTAACCTCAGTTCGGCCACAAAAGGGTGGACGGTTTTCATTGTTTGGTGATTGCAGCAGGCCAAAGAAAACAGAGTGTGGATCTAGACGATAAATAGGGAGAATTTGTAGTTTGGGGTTTCAGATATACTGTTCTTTTCACTATATATTTTACTTTATTTATCTTTTGACAGTTGAGCCATTTTTTTTGCGGGGGGAGGGTGCGTACGATATGTAAAGGCTGTGGTTGCCAGTTGGCATGTGCATTTTCCAATGCCATCAGTAAAGGAGAGAGACAGTGGATGTTAAACTGTTAATCTTCTTTCGCATTTCTGATCTGCTGACTCTGCTGGACTATTCTAGGAACGGGATGGATGGAAGTATCTTTCTAGTTTGTTCTTTTTGGTCAGGATACAGCTTCTCCCCATTATTTGCTTGTCAAGTGACCAATAACATGAGTTCTAACTGAAAAGAATACTGTGATGGAAAGGAATATTGGCCAGGATAATGATCCTGCCATGTTGTGTTGTATTTATAGAGAATTTACAGAGGGTTGATAACTTGATAGCATCTATACAAGTTGATAACCACGAAAGATAGATACATTACAACAGATAGATAACTCTAACTAATAGGACATGATAAGTAACACTCATTTGTATCTTCTGATCAGCTTATCCAGAATCTCTCTTCTAATCTCATCTTGATTTGCACCATGGTGTTTATCTTGATTTGCTGATGATAACTATTGATTGTTAGTTTCCTTAACAGCCCCCCTCAAACTCATAGGAGGGGTAGTGACCATGAGTTTGTCATGGAGTTTAAGAAACTGAGAGGAAGTTAAACCTGCCCTTTGTGAAAATATCAGCACATTGATTTGCAGTTGAGATATTACAAGCCACGACATCTTTGTTTAGAATTTTTTTCATGTATGAAATGATAGTCTATTTCAATGTGTATGTTCTTGTATGAAAGATAGGATTAGAAGCTAATGCAAGAGCTTCCATGTTGTCACACCATAACTGAGGAGAGGCACGCAAAGAACAATTAAGTTCCTTAAATAGCATTTTGATCCAATATAATTTAGCTATAGCAGGGAGCGATACTCGGCCTTTGTGCTAGATTTGGACACAACATTTTGTTTCTTGGCTTGCCATGAAATCAAGCAATTTCCTAGAAAAATACCGTAGGCACTAGTAGAGCGTCAATCAATTGGGTCTCCTACCCAATCATAGGGTTGAGCTCCGACTCGAACAGAGTCGGAGTAGCCATTTTTGAGCTCCAACTTCGACAAGAGTTGGAACAAAATTTTTGCTCCGACTCAGACTTCGATCGGAGGTTGGAGTTCCGACCGTCTATTGGGCAAAAAAAAAAATAATAATAATAGTACATAAATAAATAATGTGGTCAATTTATTTTGTTAAATAAATTACATGCAAAAATAAATTTGATCCATTACATTACATAACACTATTAACAGAGGTAGGTGTATCTACAACTTAATTTAAAAATAAATATAAGACATTAAGACTAATAAGAGTATCATGTGCCATGTGGTGGGTCCTTGTTTGAGTTTTTGCTTAGATCGAGCACAATATAATGTAACTACATAAATTATTAAATATGATCACCAAAGTCCAAGTCCAAATATGTAAAAAAAAATACTAGAAAGATTAAAAAAAAAAACTTGAATACAATAGTTTAAAAATTAAATAACATGTATAATATAGCCATAAGTTATAATAGTCTCATTTATAACGTAACAATAACATTGACTTATCCTTGGAAGATAACTACATAAATATTAAATGCCCATTTTACTCAAATCTCAATAGTCCATTGGTCATGCTTGAAATGAAGATAGAAAGTTGCAATCAATAAATGAAAAAAATTGATTAAAAAAAAAAAAAAACTGAAACGGTAAAAGTAGAATTTCATTCTTGCTAAGAAAGGGGGTTCTCTCAACTCCATCCCAACTCTCAAGGGGCGTCCGTCTCAGACTCTTAGTCACCGGAAATTATGTTAAGATTCACAATTAGGTCTATAAAATCATAAAAAGTAGAAGTTAGAAACATTAAAATAATTAAATAATCATTTAAAAACATATAAACTTACCCGATTCAAACCTATAGATCTCAGCATCAACACCAACGATATCTAGTCCAATGGGCGCTTCACTTATCCAATTATGTGTGCAACTGAGGGCCTCCATGGTTGACGGTGACAATAAACTCTAATAAGCATCCAACATGTGACCTCCAGTACTAAATGCCGACTCTGAGGCAACCGTAGTGACATGAATGGCTAGCAAATCTCAGGCTATACGGGAAATGAATGGATATTTGGTGGAATTAACCTTCTACCAAGTTAATAACTGAAATACATTACTAGGTGCCTCGACAGCTTCCATAAAATATCGTTCAACCTTATATGTACACTGCATAATATTCCTTGTTTATATGACTTAATGATACTGTTGCATAATACGATGGCTTCTAACCCCTACGGATGGGTCGGTATCACCTAAGGAAGTTGTTGACCCCGTCGACCTCGAATGTGAGGAGCTACCAGCTGCAGATGAAGGCTGACAACTATTGTTGTAGTGATTATATAGGTTATCAATATCACTTTTTAGCAGTCTAATAAACTCTGCAACATTCATTGTCCCGAGGATAAAATTTACCCAAAATTCTAGAACGGCCAACTTATATCGGGAGTCAAGGATCACAACCACAAATAGTAATCTATTTATCTTCTCAATATTCGCCCAATATTTATCCTATTTGGTCTTTATCCTCGTAGCCATAGTAGATAACAATCCATCAGAGTCAACACAACTATTTTCCAAATGGAAGTGAAGCTCCGAGAGCTCGTTGAAGAATGAGTTCGTAGTCGTATATTTGGATCCAGATAGCAGCATGGTTATGTCATAATTTTTTTAAAAAAATTCAATAAAGTACCTCACACTAGTCCAATCATGTGCGTCAGAAGCACCGAGCCTCTGTCTTGCTGGCTCCAACAAAGCATATCTCAGGCCCCCATCCTCGACCTCCATTCACTCGAACTCTTTTTAGTACTTCTGTGCCACATCCAATATCATGTATGTAGAGTTCCATCGAGTTGGAACATCCAAGTACAACATACTAGAACATTCAATTTTAAGATCTTCTGCTATTGCCTTGAACTTGGCAAGCCTTTGGGGGGAACCTCTCACATATCGCACAATGTTGCAGACTTGGATAATGGAATCATCAACCTCTTTTAACCCCTCAACAACTATGAGGTTGATGATATAAGCACAACATCGAACATGAATAAACTCGTGGGCCTGAATGACATCATCTTTCATTGTCGTGTTTCGCTTAAACCAATCAATTGTTGTTTCAGTGCCACTCGCATTGTCAATTGTAATACACAGTACTTTTCGAATTCTCCAGTCCTTTAAACAATCATCCATCTTCGCCCCAATGGATGCACCTTTATGATCCACAATTTCTTTAAAGTCAATAATTCTTTTATGCAAAATTCACTCACTGTCAATGTAGTGTGTTGTGATACACATGTAGCAGACGTTCTGTATGAACATCCATATGTCAGTCGTAAACGACACTTTCTGACCAGTGGTAATAAACATTTTCCTCATCTTCGCCTTGTCTTTTATACGCCTCTTCATACAATCTCGCATTACCGTATACCGTGATGGAATGTGAAATTGTGACTTAACAAAGTTTAGAAACTTTCGAAAGCCTCTTTTCTCGACTGTGGTAAAAGGCATCTCATCAGTAATTATCATCTCTGCAAGCATGTCCCTCAACATCTTCTCACTATATTGAGGGATGACCAGTTTCTTAGTCTGTGTACCATCAGTGGCTGTAGAAGTTTGGTAACTGAGGTTGGTCTGATTAGTGGCTGCCAATCCCTTCATGATCTTATATCGTTGGCAACCATTTAGATGTGCTATTAACACACTGGTGCATTACTTCTTCGAATGGCATCCATAAAGTTGCCCACAGTAATGACTTTTTGCTACCGAGTTCGCAATATCACCAGGAATTTTGTTGAAATGCTCTCAAATCCACGACCTATTTTTAGAAGGCCATGGTCGTTGATCTTGCTCAATGGGCATCTCTTCCTCTTCGTTGAACATATCATCATCTTCTATATCTACTGGAAGTGGGAGTCGACTACTCGCACAAGATGTAGCTGCTTTAGATGTAGCTACCCTAGATGTGGCTCTAGGGGTGGAAGTACCCACCGGTGTAGGAGTTGTAGCATTGGCATCCACCACATCCCCTTGTAGACGATCATCTCCACTAGGTCTAGGATCCATATCACAATCAATGTGACTAAAAAAATAAATTTGAAATAAAAAATTAGTTTAAAAAATAACTAGTTCATATGAAGTACATAACATTTGTATTTCAATTTTCCAACAACTAGTTCATGATGATAAAGTATTGTCAAATTTTCAATTTTTGGCATCCCTTTCTAATATTTCTTAGCAACCAAACACTGCAATAACTTGAAGACACAAATCTATAGAGAACAAAGCATGCATGACCAACTCAATAGAGAAACATGATCGAGTGAAGACAAATCAAGCAAATATATAAAAATATATATAATTTGGAATCATGTTTATGAATGTGATTAATTTGGTCAAGGAAGCAGAATAAATACTTTATGTCAGTTTGGTTAAGATCATGACATTATCTTATGGTTGTTGTTTAGCATCTCCATGGTGATCAGAGTGCATTTGACTAACAGTAATTAAGAAACATCAACCAAAATTAACATTTTAATAAGCCCTTGGTCTGAGAAACATCAACCCACCCACTTTTCCCAAGCATGTACTTAAACCAACATATCATGATAGTTTTATGTAATGACACAAACTAATATTTTATCCATGAAGACTATCTCAATGGGGATGATTCATGCCTATCCATATGAAGTTTTTTTTCTCTCTTTTCATAATTTAAACACAGATGCCTTTAACGGAGGCCACCACATTTAGCACTTTGGAAGGGTTTCCATGCATCCTATTTATCTTTATAGATGTAGATAATATGAAATGCAGCATGCAGAAACTTTTCGGGAAGCTTCTATACAGCACAATATAGTTTTTGCTACACGTTTCCCATGGAACCTGAAAATTTTACTAAAGGATATCTATTTTCATTGCACGAATATGATACTTTCAGTTGTTCTTGATACTTTCAGATTAAACACATTGCAATATTGCATGCATACAACACATTCCTTTTAAGGAGAATCTGTCTAATCTCATAGAAACATCTCTTACACATTTTATCAAGCACATTGCATGCATACAACACAACTTACAAACACATTACACATTTTATCAAACACATTTCCTTACTACAAATTTACAAAACAAATTCACGAGAATCACAACAAAATACTCAGACGTGCATGCTATGAGTAACAGAAGAGACAGGTACATAAAATTAAATCAAGCAATTTAATTTTAGGGCTCAGAATCGGGTTCTCACCATAGACTGAAGCTGAACGGAGGCTGAAGCTTGGATTGAAGCCACGCACTACGAAGAAGCAATGACTCACGGTGACAACAAAGAGGGAACGAGGAGGCGAGGTCGAGGTTCACTGGTTCAGCCGTTCAGACGTGAGACTTGAGAGAGCAGGAGGAAGAAGGAAGAAGGAAGAAGGGAGAAGGGAATGGAAGGAGGGTTCTGCATTTTGGACCCCCCATGTGATGAAATGACGCCGTTCCACATTGAGCTCCGATCTGGATCTTTTTCAAAGAAATTGGAGTCAAAGTTTGGAGCTCCTTGGAGCTTCGATTCCGACTCCCTATTCGAAGTCACTCCGCACTCCAACTCTGATTTTCAACCACTCCGACTCTGACGGAGTTGGAATCGGATCAAATGTCAAGCGAAATCGAAAATTTTAAAATTTTGCACAGCCCTATCCAATCAGAGTCATAATAGGCATTTAGTTGCAAAGGTCCTGGAGTAAATCAAAGGTCAAAATCAATTGTATCTTTTAGGTTCCTCAACAAGCGTTTGGCTGCAAAAAAATGAGCAATTGTGGGGCAATGAAGGAAATGACATAACTAATTAACTGAGAACAGTCCTTTTAAGGGTACAATATTGTAACGCTCTTACAATATGTCTATATACTGTAGGATCTGGTAGGGGGTCCCCATCAAATTTACTCAATCTCTTGCTAGAAACACAAGGTGCTGAATAAGGTTTAGATCCAAGCAGATTAACCATGTCAAGGAGATCATGTATGCCATTTGAACAAAGCCCTTTATGGCCTCAAGCAGGCACCTAGAGTATGGTTTTATCGATTGACACAAACACTACACAACCTTGGCTTCACAGGCTCTCTCCTTGACACCCCTTTGTTTATGCTTCACAAGGGCTCTACTCATATCTTTGTTCTCATCTGCATGGATGATATTATTGTCACGAATAGCCACTTGTTTGCCATCAATACTTTGATTAATTATATTTTCATGGTATCACAATATTCTTTTCATGGTACTAGAGCAACAAGGTTAACGCTGCTTCATTTTTCTTCTTCTCCAATAGCTAGATCTAGTAGCAACTCAGTCAATGCATCACTTACTTTTTCGATCCCAACATCTCTCATCCAATTTATACAAAATTGGATGATACCAATTATTTGGCCTGGGTATGTCAATTCACTCCCATACTCAGGACTAATGGACTAATAGGCATTGTTGATGGTTAAGAGCCCTGTCCACCTCGACTCATTCTTGACCTTGAAAAAAATGGGTCTATAATGCTGAACCCAGCTTATGAAATCTGGGAGAAAAAGGACCAGCATATTTTGAGCTGGTTTATTGCTACACTATTTGCTAAGATAGTCCAAACAGTGTATGGTTTAAATACTTCAAGGCAAGTATGGAATGCATTGTTTACTCGTTATGCTTCACCTTCCAAATCTCGAGTGAACCAAAACCTATATTGACTTTGTTCAAGGAGCCAAGACCCTTGCAGATCAATTGGCACTTGTTGGAAACCCTGTTGGAGATGAAGATCTCATTCAAGAACCAAATTGCTGCATTAGAATCCAATGGCTTTGCACTCTACTCTTAAAAGTTTACCAACCCAAATTGCAAACCAAAACCTGGACAAACTAAGTTCACTGTTACTAAAAACTCAAACTAGAAACAAAGCTACTGTTCTACACCAAATCAATCACAAGGTAAAAAATCTCCTAGTCCAAATAATGCATCTGACACTAACAAAACTCATTGTCAGATTTGTGGCAAAAATAACCACCAAGCCTTAGATTACTTTTATAGAATGGACTTTGCATATCAAGGCAAGCATCCTCCAAGTGAACTTGCAATCATGGTGTCTCAACCAATTGCATTACGTGATGATGATGAATGGTTAGCAGATAGTGGAGCCCTAAACCATATTACAGTAGAGTTGAATAACCTCAGCTTGCAATAACCTTTTGAAGGATCTGAAATTGTTGCAATAGGTAATGGTAATGGCCTTAGCATAGCGCACACAGGAAACTCCTTCAATATTCCTCACTCAATAGTTCATTTGAAAAAACATACTTCATTGTCCCAATGCTTCCGCTAATTTACTATCCATTCAACAACTATGGCATGATAACAATTGTTAGGGGTGAAAATTGACTGTTGCGGTTCAGTTTTTTTCAAAAATAAAAACCGATCGATGTGGAACGGCGTCGTTTTACCTCATATATATATATGTATTATATCGGCTGGTTTGATGGTTTGAAAATGGTTCAGACCGAAACCGAACCTGCCGATGTCAGTTTCTTTTATTTTCTACTGCTGGCTGACCAGTTCTTCACTAGTTTCTGACTCTGGCAGCCAGTTCTGTCGGTCCCATCGGTTCCTGTACACTCCTAACAATTGTTTCTTTAAGCTAACTGACTCTTATTTTGTGGTAAAGGACTACCTAACAAGGTCGATTCTCCTACAAAGGCCAAGTAAGGGTAGCCTTTATCCTATGAAGTTAAATAAGCTTGCCAAGAATAAAGGGAGAGCATATGTAGTCATGATTGGAGTCAAAACCTTTGCTCACATCTGGCATATAAGACTAGGCCATCCAAGCTCTCAAATCTTGCATTGTATTGTGTGCTTAGAAGCCAATAACTTCCAATGTCACACAAAGACTCAAACTCAACTATATGTATACCCAGCCAATGAGGAAAAAGCAAGCAACTTCCCTTTCTCAAGTCTAGTAGAGTCTCAAGTTTACCTCTATAGTTAATCCATAGTGATGTTTGGATATCTCCAATTGTCTCAATAAGTGGATGTAAATTTTATGCCACATTTATTGATGATTTTTCTAAATACTCTAGGTTTCCTTTTAAAAATAAGTCAAAACTCTTCTCATGTTTCATGCAATTCAAGTGTTATTGAAAACCTCGTTCTGATACCATGAAAAGAATATTGTGATGGAAAGGAATATTGGCCATGATAATGACCATGCCATGTTTTGTTGTATTTATAGATAATTTACATGGTGTTGATAACATCTATATATGTTGATAACCACGAAAGATAGATCCATTACAACATAAAGACAACTCTTAACTAATAGGACTTGATAACTCCTAATTAATAGGACATGATAACTCCTAACTAATAGGACAGTATATGTAACACTCATTTCTATCTTCTGATCAGCTTATCCAACATCTCTCTTCTAATCTCATCTTGATATGGACCATGATGTTTATCTTGATTTGTTGATGATAACTGTTGATTGTTAGTTTCCTTAACACTAACCATGTCACAAATAGCCAAAAAAAGAGCAATAGAGATAAAGACCAATTCATTAATATCTAATGGCATACCCCCACAAAGCTGTTAATGTGCTATGCAATCAACCACAACAAAATAAATGATGTCAAAGACAGTGAAACGAAATCAGTTGGACTGCGAATGTTCAATCTACTCTTAACACTAGAGTGCATCATTAGAGTCTATCTCCATCTAGTGTTCAAACGTGCCTCTATTTGGCTCCCCTGTGCAAAGCATGCTGCCACCGATATGATAAAACATCCCTCTGTTTTTGGGAGAATGTACGTCTTCCTCTAAAGAAAAGTGGCATTCGCATCATGGACTTGGAGAGCTGGAACAAAGAAACCATGCTTCAACAGAGAAACCAATAGGTTGATATATTATCTCCTTCGCATTCAGACCCTTGTCCAATCAACTAATGCAAAGCTGAGCCAACAACCTAACCTCGAACAAAATATGTTTTTTGAGATGCCTCATATGTTTGCAAGGACCCTATAAGATTTACAAGAGTAGAAGTAGAACTGTGAAGAGATGCACAAAGTATCTTTGACTGAATGAGTAATACCTCAATATATATCAGCAACCCTACGTGGACTAGAGTTATGTTACGTTAGAGTTATGTTTTAGAGTCATGTTTCAATTGTTGTGACGGGCCAAGTGGGCTGGGCTGCTGTTGGGCTTTTGTTGGACAATTTAATTAGTAATCTCACCGAAATGTAGTAGAACATACTTCTTTTGTTAATTAGTGGGCCCATTATCATATTAAGGGCACTATAGTCATTTTGTTACATTTATGTTATGCTTTGCTATGTAATACAAAAAGATTCAAGAGGAAATGCATAAAAGAATATTCACAAGGAAATCGCCCTTTAGAGGTCCTAGTTTCCTCGAAAAACCAGTCTATCATCCATTTTTTTCTTATCATTTTCCTTACGCACTTTTCATTACAATCGGTCCCTTAACATTTTGGCATCAGAGCTGTTGGTTGCTAGGACTGTGGTAAAGGAGTTTTCAGCTCCGAAAGGATTCTCTCTTAAGGGTTATTTTCCTATATAGAAGGTTAGTGCTAATGAAATGAAAGAAATGAGTGATTAGGAGCTATGTTATTACTATGAAGAGAAGTGGAACCCCAACCACAAATGTAAAAGGGCAGGTTGTATGTCATGGAAGGGGTAGAATTTTTCCATGAAGGTGAGGTGGAGGAGGATGGTGATGAGAACTTGGAGCTAGAAGAGAAAAGGGTAAACACAACTGTAACTATTGGTAAGGCACCTGAAATATCTTTGCATGCTATTGCAGGGTCACCTAACACGAGAACTATGAGAATTTTTTCTGTTACTCCTTGGGGGTTGTGATATTGTTCTATGGATGCAATGGCTTAAGACTTTGGGTCCAGTTTTGTGGGATTTTGCGACCCTCACGATGACCTTCACCCGAGAAAGTAGGACTGTCATTCTTAAGAGCACTCTAATTGGATTAGTTATCTCCAAATGACTCAAAATTTAAACTCTACATTGGATTAGCCATCTCATTCTCTATAATAATAAAATATTATTTTTTTAAATATATTTTTTAATACAATTTTTTTTTTATTTCTTTAAATACTTTTTTATTTTTATTTTCATAATCTCTAACTCTCCCCACTAAATAAAATAAAAGAAAATCACAACTACCTGGTAGACTACTTTTTTTTATAATCTCCAACTCTCCATTTTTTTTTTAATTTTTTTTTTTATTTTCATAATCAAATAAAATCACAACTACTTGGTAGTCTACTCAAGCGGGCAAATAAACTGAAGGGAAGAGAGAGGAGAAATGCGTGGAAAGAAACGAAGTGGAAGGAGAAAAGTGGACTTGCAAATATTTATTAAAAATCGAATAACCCCGCTACAGCTTACTTCATCTTTAAAGAATGACCGTAGATAAAAATTCGGATGACCTTTGCTTGGCTAATCCAATGCCAACGTTTTTTTTTTTATCACAAAATCGTCATATTTGACTGAGCACTAGCATTTGGCTAAGCCAATGCCAATACTCAAAGGGATTATACCCCAATCATTCTAAGCGGTTGGATGGGAGTGAACTTACTCAGTTAGCCAAGGTGGAAAGGAGGGGGAATGCTCCTACGAATTTCTGAAGTAGGACAAGTGGAGGTGGAAACATTAGTACCTCTAGTTAGGGGTGTAAATCGGTTTGGTCCGGTCCAGGGGGGGTGATGGCCAAATTTTAAGTCCATCATTTTTTTCAGACCGGACCAGACCAAACATCCATAGGGACCAGACCGGTAGTTGTTGGTCCGTTCGGTCCGACCCAATTATTTTTTATTTTTTTTCAAATAAATTAATAAAAATTTATTTAAATTACTAAATTAAAGTAAGTGAATCATTATGTGTATTATGTAACTAACTTATTAAAAAAAAATTATATGGTCAATGATAATAAATTAGATGAAAAATATATCATTAACTTATATAATTACTATATAAAAATAATATATTAAATTATTAAAAATATTTTAGGAAGGCACTGCTCCCTATCTGTCTGACTCTATAGGTGCCCCTTTAATCATAAATCAGAAATAAAAAAGATAGTCAATGAGTTACTAACGACTGGAGTTATTAGATTGAGCCAATTTCCCTTTTTCTCTCTTACATTGTTGGTGAGAAAGGCGAGTTGGAGAATGTGTATTGATTATCATGCCTTAAACAAGCAGACAATCAAAGATAAGTTTCCTATGCCCGTAATCGATGAACTACTTGATGAGCTACACGGAGCTATCATCTTCTCTAAAATGGACCTAAGGTCAGGATACCATCATATAAGGGTTAGTGGGAAGATATACCCAAGACATCATTTATGACTCACAATGGCCACTATGAGTTCCTAGTCATGTCGTTTGGGCTAACCAATACTCCTGCCACATTTTAGGAACTCATAAATATTTCAACCATATTTGAGGAGTTTTGTGATTTTTTTTTTTTTTACAATATCTTGATCTACAATATGACCCTTAAGGAGCATTGAACCCACCTCACTACGATGCTAGAAACATTAGCAGCACACACATTGTTTGCCAAGAGAAGCAAGTGCAAGTTTAGGTGCAAAGAAATTGAGTATTTGGGACACCTAGTATCAGCTAAGGGTGTAAAAACTGACCCATCTAAGATTCAAGCCATGCTGAATTGGCCCCTGCCCAATTCCTTTAGGTCCGAGTTTTTAGGACTCACGAGGTATTACAGGAAGTTCCTAAGGGTATTACAGGAAGTTCATAACGCACTATTGGTTAATTGATGCCCCCCTCACTGCCTTGTTGAAAAAGAACTACTTCCAATGGATAGCAGTAGCTTCTAAGGCTTTTGATGAGTTGAAGACAACAGTCACTAAACCTCCAGTGTTGGCCTTACCTAATTTCTCTAAATCCTTCCTCATTGAGTGTGATTCTTCGAGGTGGGAATTGGAGCTATTTTGATGCAAGAGGGCAGGCCATCCGCTTATCTTGGTCATGCTCTAAAAGGAAGGGCCTTAGACCTTTCTACTTATGAAAATGAGTTATTTGCCCAAGTGTATGCTGTAAAGAAATGTAGGTTGTATATTTTGGGTAGAACCTTTGTAGTAAGAACAGACCAGCAGAGCCTCAAATTTCTGTTGGAATAAAAAATAGGCATACCCACCCAACAAAAGTGATTAAGTAAGTTGTTAGGATATGATTTTTCAATTGAATATATAAAAGGAATGGAAAATAAAGCAGCAGATGCGCTGTCCAGGCAACCTGAGTATGAGAAGGGACCTTAAGGTCTATATCAAGGAGTGCCTACTTGTCAACAGTGTAAATCAGAAAATGTGCACCCTGCTGGCCTCTTTCAACCATTACCCATTCACACATGGAGCTAGACTGATATTTCTATGGACTTCATCAAGTCCTTACCTATTTCCAAGGTTTTTTCAATCATGTTGGTGGTAGTAGATCGATTCACTAAGTATGCACACTTCCTGTCTCTCCCATCCCTACACTGTGATTATAGTAGCTAAAGTATTCATCTCACGTGTTTTTAAACTTCATGGGATGTCATCCATTATTGTAACTGACAAGGATGAAATTCTAGATATTTTGAAGAAAAATCTACACATGGCACAAGCTTCCATGAAGAAATAGTATGATACCAAGCACACATCCAGAGAGTTTAAGGTAGGAGATATGGTATACCTACTTCAACAATACCAGTAGCAAAGTGTGGCCCGTCGCTCAAGCTCCAAACTTGCTCTAAGATATTATGGCCCCTTCGAGGTTTTGCAGAGAATTGGTGATGTTGCCTATAGGCTAAAGTTGCCGCCGAGGTCCATGATACACTCGATGTTCCATGTGTCTTGTCTCAAACACTGCTTGGGGTCCTTCACCGCCACATCGATGGTGTTACCACCCTTGGATCATCACAGTGCACATCGTGCATAACCATAGAGGATTTTACAACGAAGAATGAGTAAACATAATAATAAGCCCCTAATAGAAATGTTCGTGAAATGGAAAGATGAGCCTGAGGAAAACTCTACCTAGGTGCCAATTGAGCAACTGCGGAAGCAATTCCCTGACCTTGAGGGCAAGGTCTTCTGAAGGGGAGTTTGTTGTTGCAGAGCTAGGGTTCCGAGGGGACTTCAAGGATGATCTTAAGTGAAGAAGGATCGACTACTTAGTTAAGTTAGAGTTATATTTTAGAGTTATGTTTCAATTGTTGTCACGGGCCAAGTGGGACGGGCTGTGGTTGGGCTTTTGTTGGACCTTTTAATTAGTAGTCTCACCGAAATGTAATAGACCTTACTACTGTTTGTTAATTGGTGGGCCCATTATCACATTAGGGGCACTATAGTCATTTCATTACATTTCTGTTATGCTTTGCTATGTAATACGAAAACATTCTAGAAGAAATGCAGAAAAGAATATTCACAAGGCAATAGCCCTTTGGAGGTCTTTGTTTCCTCGAAAAACCAATCTATCATCCATTTTTCTCATCATTTTCCTTGCGTGCTTTTTATTACAATCGGTCCCTTAACACAATATCCTTCAAACCATCTTAACAAAATAAACATGTAGCAACTAGCATGCTTAATAACGCACAAAGAAGCCGTAAATAGAACCGAATATGGATTTCATAGGTGGCCATTTATTTTTGTCGTGCACGAGTGGTCTAAACTTCAACAACTTTATCCAAGTCCAAGAGCAATCGCCAGAGTTTTTGAGCTCCCATAAGTTCTTCCCCTTGATGTGGTAGTTTCTTACCCAGCAACTCTCGATGGATTGACATTCATCGGTACTTAAATGCCATGTATGTCAAAGCATAGTTGCTTTGTTCCAGCTCTCCAAGTCCTTGATGCGAGGGCCACTTTTCTTTAGAGGAAGACATATGTTCTCCCAAGAAACCTTATTTCCCACAGGGCTAGATTCGGAGTCCTTCCCTGGGAAGGTCTGCCATGTTTGCTCAACTTGCTTTATATTTAGGAAAGATAAAAAAGAAAATTCCTTTTATTTGCATGCTATGCTAAATCCTCTCAGCCTACCCACGCAATCAACACCTCAAGGACAAGGGAAAAAAAATGTCGACATACGCAATAGACATTCTGCGTTCGGAGTATGAAACAAACCCGGAATTCACAAAGGGGAGTTTTCGTAGTGGTATTGGACTGCCTTCAAGATGAGGCGTTTTTTTTATGCAATCCTGGGGTAGAACGGGGATTTTTCTCAAGTCAAGAAATTCTTTCACTCCAACAATTTTCAAAATTATTAAAAGAAAATGCCATTTCTACAACAATATGATACACAAATTAAGCCCATATAGTCTAGCCATCTCCAGTGCTCAAACTCATTATTCTCTCCGCAAGCAATAAATCATCTGGGGTTGTGACCTGCAAAACAGTCTCAGCCAGTTGATTTACAATCCTGACAGATTAGATTGCCTTCTTGCTCCATAACTCAAACTATTTACCAAATCTTTTGATAAATCACTTTCAAAGAATGATATCATAGAGCATTTTAAGTTTCAGTACCTTGATGTTGGTATAAGATCCTTCGGTAATATATACAGGATGCTTGAGGTGCTCCACAATAGATACGTCATCAGTGACTTCAAGTCCTCCTCTGTCGAGATGTACAATTACATGTAGATTTTGAAGAGAGAACAATTACAGCCCACAAATTCCTCACCCAAGGTTGTTCTTGAAGAAAGAGATGTTCTAAACCAAGAAGCATGCATTGCATGGGCACAAAAAAGAGGTATTGAGATGAGGATATAAGTAGCCATATTTACTGGATTGTATGCACTGACTAGTTAGTAACGGCTATAGTTTCTTACTAACTAGTATATATTTGTGGTTTATATGTACAACAATGCTACTGATGATCTGTTGTTTCTATGACCTGAAACACCATAGGACTCCATTCGAACATCAAGATCCTTCATGACTCTCGACTATTGTAACGCCCCAATACAAGACCCAAACTACATGGCCTATACTTCAAAAGGACAAGTCAATAATACAATTGAGCTCTATTGGAACCTTATGAAGAGCAATAATTTTTCCTTCCCAGGCAATGTGGGATCTCATACACCATCTACCATTATCCTTATCATATGTGGTATCACAATCTACCCCCCTTAAATACCTGACGTCCTCATTGGGCTAGTCTGTTATAGGTGGCACGGCTCAAATCCTACATTTCTGATTGGGATAGGCTATGATACCATTTATAATGTCCCAATGGAAGACCCAAACCACATGACCTATACTCCAAAAGGACTAGTCAATGATACAATTGAAGCCTCATTGGAACTTTATAAAGAACAAGAACTTCTCCTTCCCAAGCAATATGGGATCCTATACGCCACTTACCATTATCCTTATCATATGGGGTATCACAATATTACAAACTAATTTGCATTTCCCAATAAAACTGCAAGTGGATGGATCAACATGAACTGCAGCATCTTTTGTATTATCACTAATGAAGAGGTAAGATTAGATTTATGTCAAATAGTGCATGAAATATGAAACGTGAGCTATTAAGTACATTCCCACCAATAGAAAAGTAAGAATGATGATAAAAGGTAGCTCTTCAGTACCTATTTACTAGCTCAAAACCTTTATTAAGCAAGTCGGGTTTAATGACCTGTGAAAAGAGATTGATAAGGGAGCAATGTTATTATTCAACCTATTCACCCAGAAACATCCATAGCATTCATTTACACTTGACACAATTATAAAACATCTACATGATATCAAAATTAAACCTGTGGAGTCTGCATTTCCCAAAGCTTTTTCCTGTCCAGAGTTCTGACAACAAAGGATTGGCTATTGGCCTGCACAAAAGTTATGAAAAGACGTCTCACTATTCACCAGGTCAAATTGATGACTTTGTTCTAACCGTTTAAAGGCCTATAATAGTTGTTTTTCAACTTGAATTCTTATTTTAGATAAGTAGTGGACTGGGAAAAGACAAAAAAGAAAAGGGCTCAGAGGCAACCTATAGAGATATTTCAGTGACTCTCAACAATTAATCGATACCTCTTTTATCGTAGCTTTTACAGGAACACCAAGTACAGCCGCTCCATTCAGCCAACCATCTTTAAGAACCTAAAAAAAACAATTTACAAGTCTTAAAACATTCTGTAACCTTGACAGTCATATTTTGGAATGAGAAAAGAAATCAGTACACCTCCAAACTATGACTTGTTAACTCACCTCAAAAAACAATTGTTACCAACTGCCCCCAGGTTAGATTGGAACATTGAATTAGACGATATTACCCCCCAACTATAATAAAACCATACAGTTGCCCTCCACTTAACAAAAATTTAAAAGAAAATGGTGACCCATTACAACTCATCCCCCCATGGTGGCCATGGGAGCCATAGCTGTGGATCCCATGCAGACAAATCCGTGAACTCAGATGCTTTATCCAATCCATTCCTGAAGGCACCACTCCTTTCAAGAGGATTCACGGAAAGTCAGGCCCTTTTAATAGAGGGCAAATACATTAATTATATTATAAATGAGGGCACCGATGTCATTTAACCTTCAATTTCATTCTCCCATCTGACCCAGCAAAATGTTTTCATAAGTAATTCAAATTTCATTAATAGCAAAAAGGTGCAACTCAAGTATAAAGGGCTACGATAGAAAGTAACTGATTAGAAAGGAGGAAAACAATAACTAGGGCAAAATCACCCAACAGAAGAAAGGATAAGAAAATTTAGAACAGACCAAAACTATAACAAGCGATACTAATAGGGCCTAGTCATTTTTCTGGTTAAATTCTTAGCGCCAATATTTCTCAATCACTACTGACCAGGAGACAAACTTGTAAAAATATTTGTATTTTAGAGGGTGAATTGTTGCAAGTCACAGTTTGAATGTATATTTGAGAATGAGGTTGTAGTTTGGGGTGTTTCTTCTTTTTTACCAAAATCAGAAGATGGCTCAAAAATTGAGAAGGGGGAAATATAATACATACTCTCAGATATAATCTTACTAGTGTGTGGTTGAAACCTGCCATGCTCATTGACGTCTTTGCGACCTACCATGAGACATGCAAGGTAGTGCAGCAGCTAGGTCTGATAATCGCTTCCACTAATTGCATGGATACATAGTCTTTTCTACTAACCCTAAAAAATTACCAATTTTGGAACGTCAGGCAAGTTATCATCTGTCTTCTAATATTCACACTAGATTTTCAAGTTTAAACAAATTTCCACTTCCAACTACAGCATATATTTTATCATGGTAGAGTATCAGCATCCAATCATTAACTATTCTGGAACATATGCAAATTGCAGATCATTTATACATTTTGCATATTTGACCAAGTTTTAACTTCTTCCTATTGTGTCTATCAAATCATTCCTTTCGCAAGTTGGAGTGGTAGTAAGAAACCAAATGGCAAGGTTCCCCAGTTTTTTCTTCTAAGCATATATTTAAGCAACAGTCACAAACACCAAGATATTGAAATGGAATCCTCAATCAAGAAACTCCAAAATCCAAGAGACAGCCTGTAGTAAGCTTAAGATATGGGTGTGAAACTAATTATTGAACCTATTGGACATCTTTTGCTCAACCATAGATTCTTTACGCCCTGTCGAAAAGAAAAATATTCCAAAATGAGGGCATATTTGAAACATGTATGCATCAAAATTCAAAGCTCCAGGTGTATTTCTATCACATCTCAGCATTACTTGTTGATCCTTTTCTCCATACGACTTACCTCTCATCGATTAAGATGCTGAAGAAGACTGACAATTACAGGTAAAGAAATAATTGAAATTGAAAATAGATTACGTGGGTATGATAAGAAGAAGGAAAAATGTGCCTGCTGGATGGATGTTGGGGGCAGGGAGGGGAAGAGTTAAGGTTTATGGATATGCAGAAGCATAAAGTCAGATAATCAACAATATTCATCTTTCACTACAGTACTTCTCCTCTATGATTTCAGAGCCAAGGAAAAAATTAGCCTCAGAAAGATAATAAATAGTATGGATGTCCCAGGTGAAAATTTCAGTTTTATAATTTAATTCAGCAAGTGTGGGAAATATTTTATTTTTTAATATAGGTAATCAAAAAGTTTTATTCATAAAAGTAGGCAAAGCCCAAATACCCAGAGAGTATACATGAGAAGTACTTAATTAGAGTTTACAACCGAAAGAAAAAAATCATGGACATTTTAGTCCATTACAAACAATGGCCCTCGCCCATAAGAACAATGATTTAAAAAGAAAACTTTAAGCTCCTACATTGTTCTCTCGTGATCTTCGAAGCTTCTATCATTTCTCTCCAACCACATACACCAACACACATACATATAAGAACCATTCTCCAGATTGCTGCAGTTACCTCAGACCTCTCCAGCTTGCTAGGAAATCCATCAGTCTAAGAGGCATGACCCATGACAATCCAATTCCCACAAAAAAATCATCCCACATGATCCTAGCCACCTCACAATGTAAAAGCAGATGATCTATTGATTCACCATTCTTTTTACACATATATCAATCCAACACTATTACCTGATGTATCCTTAAATTATCTGTGGTGAGAATTTTGTCCAATGATGTTGTCCATACGAAAAAAACTGCTTTTGAAGGAGCTTTTGTCTGCCACATACTCTTCCATGAGAACATGGTCATTCCAGGGCTCATTAGAACTGGGTAAAACAATCTAACAGTGAATCTACCTTTGTGTGGGAAAATATTAGGAGTTGTTGGGGAGATTTCGCTAAACATGTAAGTTTTGTAGTTGGTGATGGTTCTAGGATTAGTTTTTGGCATGCTTCTTGGTGTGGTGGTAGGGCCCTTAAGGTTGCTTTTCCTGGCCTCTTCTGGATCCTTCATGATAATGATGCTTCAGTGACAGATGTTTTGGATTACTTGAGTGGTTCCCCTTAGTGGAATGTTCATTTTACTAGAGCAGCAAACGATTGGGAAATGGATGCAATTTCCAATCTATTTATTTTGTTGTATGATACGAGTATTGGCAGGGTAGCAGGGGTGAGATGGACAAGATGGTTTGGATTCGTACCAGAAATAAGAAGTTCACAGTTCGCTCTATGTACAAGGCATTTCTGGTCAAAATGTTGTACACTCTTTCCTTGGAAGTGTACATGGAGGAGTAAGGTGCCATCAAAGGTTGCTTTCTTTAGTTAGACTGCTTCCCTTGGGAAAATTCTGACCTTGGACAATATTAAGAAGCATAGATTAATTGTTATGGATTAGTGCTAAATGTGTAAAAAATGTGGTGAATCGGTGGATCATTTGTTACTTCATTGTGAGAGGCAAGGGTGTTACGGTATGAGGTCTTGTAACACCCTAATGGAAGCCCTAATGGAAGGCCCAAACCACATGGCCTATACTAAAAAATGACTAGTCAATAATACAATTAGAACCCCATTGGAACCTTATAAAGAACAAGAACTTATTCCCAAGCAATGTGGGATCTCATACACTACCTACCATTATCCTATCATATAGAGTATCACAATCTACCCTCCTTAAATTCCCGGCGTCCTTGCCGGGCCAGTCTGTCATAGATGACACGGCTCAAGTCTCACATTTCTGATTGAGATAGGCTTTGATACCATTTGCAACGCCCAATGGAAAGCCCAAACCACATGGTCTATACTTCAAAAGGACTAGTCAATGATACAATTGAAGCCCCATTAGAATCTTATAAAGAGCAAAAACTTCTTATTCCCAAATAATGTGGGATCCCATACACTACCTACCATTATCCTTATCATATGAGGTATCAAAAGTCTTTAATAGGATTGGTGTGGCGTAGCGTGGGTGATGCCCAATAGGGTAGTGGATCTTTTCGTTTGTTGGAGAGGCATTAGGGGTAACTCTCAAATTGTTGTTGTTTGGAACATGATCCCTTTATGTCTTACGTGGTGTATTTGGTTTAACAAGAATGACTAGTGTTTTGAAGACAAGGAACACTCAGTGGACAAACGTAGATGTTTCTTTTTTAACACCATATTTCTATGGGCTTCGGCCATTGTATTCAATGGAACTAGTGTTCATGATTTCATTGATTCTTTTTCAAGTTCCTGACTTATAACTACGTTTATGCATTTGTATACTTTCTGTATACTTGGGCTATGTCTAATTTACTTGTCTCAATAAAAAAACTTCTTTAAAAAAAAAAAATTGTATACTTCCTATATACTTGGGCTATGCCTAATTTACTTGTCTCAATAAAAATACTTCTTTGAAAAAAAAAAAAAAAAGGTTTTGAGTTGCTATGATGACCTTGCAAAGTACAACAAAATGGGCAAGGAAAGAACATATAAATGATATTCTAGAAAGTGATGGTCCAAGAAAAGCAACACTGTATGTCTCCCAAAAAAAAGTTCACTGAATGACCATCAGTAATTTGACCAACAAAATCCAATGCACTATATAAGCACATAACAAAGTTCTTTAGAGCCCAACCTTTTCAATATCTCCTGTTGATACTAAAGGTCTTGCAGAATCATGAATGCAAACAAGCTCTGAACTCGAATCGACTGCCTGTAAGCATAAACGATAAGCAATTAAAAAAAAATTGGTAAACAAAATTTTATTGATCATAAGAATAGGCAAGAGCCAAAATATATGAGACATATGCAAGAGCAACACCTAAGCAAGCTATTTTAGTGATATAAGGAATTCATGTAAAGTCATGCCATGAAAATCAATTACAATCAACCAATGTAGTAAAGTATTGAAAAAGAAATTTCTAAGCTCATCCATTGACCGCTCTTGATCTTCAAAACTTCTTTCACTCCTCTCCTACCAAATACACCACCATTTAACATTTTTTTTTTATAAGTAATAAGAGATTTATTAATGCAAGTAGATAGACATAGCTCAAGTACACAGGAAATATACAAGAGGAAACACCTAAATACAAGCTATGAACTAGGAACTAGCAGAGTCTAAAAAAGAAACATTTAAAAAATCCCCATTCAGTACAAGTGTTTTGGCCCCAAAGCAAAGAGTTCGAAAGAAAAACTCTCTAAATTCTCCCAACGAGCGTTCTCTTTCATCAAAACAGCGTCCATTCCTTTCTAGCCATAAACACTACATTAGGCATAGAGGAATCATCTTCCAAATATCAGCAATGTGATCACTGCCCATAGATCCTTTCCAACAAGCCAATAGATCCACCACTCTCTTGGGTATCTCCCAAGCTATACCCGACCTGCTGAAAATCTCATCTCAAAGAGTCTTTGCCACCTCACAATGCAGAAACAAATGATCAACCAACTCTCCATCTTTTTTGCACAAATAACACTAGTCCAGGCATATTATACCGCGCTTCCTCAAATTATCTGCTGTTAGAATCTTCCCGAGTGACACCAACCAGCAGAAAAAAGCAACTTTAGTCGGTACCTTGGATCTCCAAATAGACTTCCAAGGGAATTAGTTGACACAATGGCACGTCAGCACTTTATTTATTTATTTTTTTATAAGTAAGAGATAAACTTTATTGATGTGAATGAAATAGGCATGTACCAAGTACACAAGAAGTATACAAAAGAACACCTAAATACATTCTAAGAGTGATGAACTAAAGACAAGAATTCGTGAATATCATCCCCGTTTAATACAATAGCGGAAAACCAAAGTAATAAAGTATGTAGAAAAAAATTCTTCAGCTCCACCATTGTTCGTTCCTTGTCTTCAAAACAGCGCGCATTCCTTTCCGTCCAAATACACCACATGATACACAACAGAATCATCCTCCAAACTGCTGCCACTTGATGACTGCCCTACAATTTTCTCCAACAACCCATCAAATCCACCACCCTCATAGGCATTACCCAAGCAACACCAACCCTTCGAAAGATCTCATCCCACAACCCCCTTGCTACGTCACAATGTAGTAAAAAATGATCTACCGATTCTCCATTCTTTTTACAAATGTAACACCAATCCAACACTACACATCCTCTCTTCCTCAAGTTGTCCATAGTCAAGATCTTCCCAAGAGCGGCATTCCAAACAAAGAAAGCAACTCTAGAGGGCACAAAAGACCTCCAAATCTTCTTCCAAGGGAATGAGGTGTGATCCTGTGTAATCAAGAGTTTATAATACGCTTTTACTGTATATTTCTTTTGATCCTGAAACCTCCACTTCAAGCTATCATGTTGTGTCATAGTTGTCTCCAAGGAGTGTAACAGGCTGAAAAAGTCTGAAACCATAGATAATTCCCAGTCATGAATATCCCTATTAAACATAATATTCCACTGATGCGAACCATGAGCAAATAACCGCACATCTGCCACTGAAGCCTCCCTATTAACTGCAATACGATATAAAGCCGGAAAAACCATTTTCAATGCATGATCTCCACACCACACGTCCCGCCAAAAACTGATTCAGTTGCCCTCACCTGTGACAAAGCAAATATGATTTACAAAGCTTGTTCACCCCTTCCTTATAAACTTCCATAGCCCCAATAGAAAAAATTGAATTTCCAGCATGTTGCCACAACATTCTGTCCTCTCCCCCTGCACCACTTTTATGTCATATAGTCTACTGAAAAAGACAGTAACAATCGGCACTTCCCAATCATGAACATCTCTAATAAATCTCACATTCCATTGGGGAATATTATTGACGAAAGATACAGAATCAGCTACAGTGGCGTCTTTGTCCCTTGCCATTCTAAATAGGGAAGGAAAAGCATTCTTGAGAACCAATTTCCCACACCAAAGATCATGCCAAAAGCAAATCCTATCTCCTCCTTCAACCTTAAACAAAACATGTTTAACAAATTCCCCCCATCCATTCCGTATTTACTTCCACAAGCCCACACCATACACACTTCTAACTTCATTAGAACACCAACACCACCAAGCCCTCCCATGTTTAACATCAATAATATTTTTCCATAACACATCCCTCTCTAATTGATACTCCAAAGCCACTTTCCGAGAAGGGCTTTATTAAAAAGCCTCAAATTACGGATCCCCAAACCCCCACAAGTAACTGATTCACCAACATTAACATATTGGAACCATCTTCCATATTGTTGCAATCTTAGAGTTGCCCCGAATGCCTCTACAATGAGCAATTAAATTTGATTTACAATAAACAAATCACCAGAACCAATTATAACATAGTTCCCATGACATATCAGTGTTATATCATGGCTGTTTGAAGACATCAAAAAGCAGTTTCTCTTGCTTAATAAAGTTGATTCCTTGCAGAAAATGTTAAAAGGTATAAAATATGAGGCAAATGACAATAAAATACATAATCATGCATCATATTTCCAGCACAAATGAGAAAAATTAACCGATGGGCAGTTTGTAACTTCGTACAAAGAAGTTTTTTTTTTTATCAGTTCATTTAAACTGTAGTTTCCCAGAATGCCTCTCCAATGAGCAATTAAATTTGATTTACAATAAACAATCACCAGAACCAATTATTACATAGTTCCCATGACATTTCAGTGTTATATCATGGCTGTTTGAAGACATCAAAAAGCAGTTTCTATTGCCTAATAAAGTTGATTCCTTGCAGAATATGTTACAAGGTATAAAATATGAAGAAAATGACAATAAAATACATAATCATGCATCATATTTCTAGCACAAATGAGAAAAATTAACCCAGGCAGTTCATACAAAGAAGTTTTATCAGTTCATTTTAAACTGTAATTGACGATCGATTCATGTGTTCTTAAATCTACATTTAATATACACATGTGAACATAAGCTAATATGGTTTGTAACAAATATAAGGGATTTGGACCTGACCCACTACCTTACCATGTTACACACATTATCACACAATCCTTGCATCTCTCATATGCCATAAAGTCTTAAGAATGATAAGATGCAAGAGGTATTAAGCTTTAAAGTTGGCCATAGGAGTTATGGCAGTTAAGGTGTGGTCCACTGTAATCATGACAAGTTATGGGAAAGTTAGCAGCTGCGCCTATGGCCACAGGCTGTGGGACCAGTGCACAAACCTAAACAAGGGGTTAATTTGTGTTGGCCATAAAAATGGTGAAAGACAACTTATTAGACATGTATGAACATAGTAATAGCTTACCATGCTCAATATGTCATATCACATGCCAAACATATTAGTTGTTAATTTCTTTTGCATAGACACTGTTACACAATTATTATGCCAGACTCATATAAGAACAATTTTTCAAGAAAAACCAAGTTAAATTTTATTGCATGATGTACTGCTTATTAAGTCTTTGATTCATTTTCTTTGTTTAATATGGGTGAAGAGAATGTGGAAGATGAGACAGTGGGTCAGGCTTAGACAACAGAACCTCGCATCCATGAATAAGTATCAAACACATAGATTAATTCATTAAAAGTCTCATGTTAGCCTGTTTTTTGTTATTCCCATTTCAAGAAATTGTGTTACTTTTAATTTTATAAATCCAATCAAATGTAGTGATTTGCTTTTATGTGGGTCTCTAACCTGGTGCAAAGTCATACTTTAGTAGCATCCCTAACTTACAAGAAGAAAGTGTTACACGAATCCACATCAGAGTAAAGCACAGGGGATCAAGGCAAAATTCCAGTAAAAGTTGTTGTTTCTTTATTCACATGTTCTAAAAGTATAAGGTACATATTTAGGATATCATGAATTCATGTGAGCTCATATTGAAATAGTTGAACTTTCAGCAATTTGACTCGACAAATTCAATTCAAAGCCGCAAAATTGAATTTAATCTTAGGTAAAGAACAAACTTTACAAACAATTACATGTAACGACCAAAGGAAAGTCCAAACTACATCCGGGCTTATATTTAAAAAGAATAAGTCAATGTTACAATTAAAACCCTTTGAAATCATTATAAGCTGGAATATCTTCTCTCACCCAAACAATATGAAATCCCATTCATATTAAATCTGAGGCATTACAGTCTCTCCTTTTAGATCTCTAATGTCCTCGTCAGACCAGTCCATTATACGAGGCAAGGTTCAAGCCCCACACTTTTGATGGAGATTAGCTCTAATACCATTTGTAAGGACTAAGAGAAAACCTAAACTACATCTAGACTTGCATTCCAAAAGATTTGGGTGGGAAATTTCATAATTGAAACCCTTGGAATCTTTATAAACAGTAACTTCACCCTCCCTGTGGGATCACATTCACCGCTCTCACACTGAATCTAAAGCACTAAGTTATGCTTAAATCATTCAGCAAGATCATCTTCAGTCTTTGAGAGCCCTCTTGTCATGTTTTGAAGCTGTTTCTGGTTTTAGAATTAACTTATCTAAGTCTGAAATAGTTATTGTACGTCCTGCATTGAATATTTTGGGATTTAGTTAATATCTTGGGTTGTAAGGTCTCATCGCTACCTATGAGACATCTTGGTCTTCCATTGGGTGCTCCTTACAAAGCATTGATGATTTGGGATGGTGTGATTGAGAAGATTGAAAAGAGGTTGGCTGGTTGGAAAAGGATATATTTGTCCAAAGGGGGAAGGATTACTTTGATTGGGAGTACATCGTCTAACCAACCAACGTATTTCCTTTCTCTTTTTCCTTTGCCTATAGGGCTGGCCAACAAAATTGAAAGGATTTTTCGGAATTTTGTGCGGGGTGCTAATGGGGAGGAAAGAAAGTTTCACCTTGTAAGTTGGAACAAGGTCTGCTCTTTGGTTTCTTGTGGAGGCTTGGGGGTTGAAATTTGAGGATTTTCAACAAAGCTTTACTTGGAAAATGGCTATGGCGGCATCACCTTGAGAGGGATGCCTTATGGAGAAACATTATTGATGTTAAATATGGGAGGATGAATTGGCATTCTTATGAAGTTAGAGGAGTGTATGGGTTGGGTTTGTGGAAGTCTATTCAGAATTGTTGGGGGGAATTTGTCGATCACATTAAATACAAGGTGGGTGATGGAACTAGGATTAATTTTTGCCAGGATATTTGGTGTGGGGATACAGATCTTAAGAATATATCCTTCCCTTTTTAGGATTGCAAGAGATCAAGAAATTGCAGTGGCTGATTTCTTTATTTTTTAAAACAATAATCTTCAATGGAATGTATATTTTATTAGAGATGTGCATGACTAGGAAGTGAATGCCTTTTCTGATTTTTTTGGAAGACTATATGATATGAAGATTGTGCAAGGAAGGGAGGAGAGCTTGCTGTAGATTCACCCTGGTAATTCCAGAATTTTGGTTAGCTCCTTTTACAAGGCGTTAACTTATCATTGTGTCAATAAATTCCCTTGGAAGTGCATTTGGAGATCTAAGGTGCCTAGTAAGGTTGCATTTTTCTGCTGATTGGCGTCTCTTAGAAAAATATTGACCACGGATAATTTGAGAAGGCGTGGATTATTTGTTGTGGATTGGTGCTTCATGTATGAGAAAGATTGTGAATCTGTTGACCATTTTTTTCTTCATTGTGAGGTGGCTAAGACTTTGTGGGATGAAATTTTTGGTAGGATGGGCATTGCATGGGTGATGTCTAAGCAAGTGGTGGACCTTTTAGCATGTTGGCAAGGTTTTAAGGGGAATCGTCGCATTGCTGCCATATGGAAGATGATTCCTTCATGTTCGATGTGGTGCTTATGGTTGGAAAGGAATAGGCGATGCTTTGAACATAAAGAACATTCAGTGGGAGCACTTAGGGAGTTTTTCTTTAGTACTTTGTGTATTTGAGCTAAAGCTCTTGTATTGAATGGGGATAACCTTCATGATTTGCTTTTAGCCCATTCTACTTCCTAGCTTGTATTTAGGTGTTTTCTCTTGTATACTTCCTGTGTACTTGGGCTATGCCTATTTACTTGTTAATAAAATTTTCTTATTACTTATAAAAAAAAAAATCATTCAGCAATCATGTTTAGAATCATGATTTTGACCTTCCCAAAAAGATAACATAGACACACAATACATCAATTTTATGGTGTTAAGAATTAGTGTAAGTTCATTAACAAATCAACAAAAAGTAAAGCAGCAACAACAAAAGCAATTTACGGTAGATCTTCATAGGGCTGTTTAAGGTAAGCTAGAAAGATCATGATTTTCCTTGAGCATATTTCTGAACTTTATTAGCAAAGAAAGAGTGGCAACACCTTTAGTAACCAAATGTTGTTTGATGTCCGTTCAATATTGAGCCTATGATATTTTGAACATTTTGCCGACCTTTCATGGCAACAATAATATGTTGAGTGTTAAGAGTGGAATGGTGATAGTACCTGAAGGCCACTGTAGACAGAATCTTGCCTTTCCTTCCCAGGGAGTGTAAATTTAACTTCAACACAAAGCTTCCCTTTGGTTCCTAAAACAAGACAAACATCAGTTTGTATATCTCTTAAAGCACTAGAGCGAATGGGTCAAATATAGCCAAGTGGCAAGATGTCATGCAAAGAAGCCTACTACACACCACAGAGAGAGAGAGAGAGAGAGAGAGAGAGAGAGAGAGAGAGAGAGAGAGAGAGAACCTTCAAAAATGTCCTTGTAAGAGGGATCACAAACCACAATGATTTCCTTCACTTGAATCAATCGTGAGAAAGTGTACAAACTGCATATAATTTTGTCACAAGAACACGAAACTAAGGATTGATGACCAATGACTTTATAATCAAATCAAACTTACATAAGGTACACCATCCTAATGTTGCCTTAGGAGCCAAACCTACATCTGAGTAACCTAAGGAATCTTTCCACCTAGAATTACAAAATATGAACTGGGCCACGTCTTTAGTCATGTAAGGCTCACTGTGCAAATTGTTAACAAAATGGTGCAATTAGTTTGTTGAACCCACTACTCAAGAATTTTTCTCTCTCCTAGACATTTGCTCTCCATACATGTAGCGAAAACCTTCCTTGTTGTAACCGATGATGATATTGTTGGTGTAGTGTTGAGTTAGTTTTGATGGGGTTTACAAGGGAGTTGGTTATAGATTCAAAACTATTTTTATTAGTGAAGGAATGAGTTTTGCTACATATCATTGAGAGAGGATGGAAGAAGGATCATGAGATTATGGTGGAATCAAGTACTGTGGGTTGGCTGCAGAAGGCGTTGGAGGTCTATTTGAGAGGGGAGAAGGAGTTCTATGGCACCATTAAAGAAGGTTACCACAGCTTTATAGCCCAGAGGTGTTCGAATTTACGGGGTCGTTACGTGGTGGTTGCTGAATATGGTGAGGGTGGAAGAAGAAATTTCATCTTCATACTTGAAAGGGAGGGGGGAAGAAGATGGAGGAGGCTGAGGGAGGCTATGGGTGAGTGTATGTAGGAAGGTAGAAGTAGGGGGTTTTTCAGGGGGGTCCTCCACGACAGCAGAAGGAGGAGGCGAGGCCATAGTTGCGGTCTTACAAGGAGGCCCCCCTTCCACACCGTGAGCAGAGTGGGGGAGGAGGTGGTGTCAGCTTCTCTGACAGTTACTCGCGTTGAGCCCCTCATATTGTACAAAACATGGGAAATGGCAGGGGGAAGGAGTGGGACATGCGCAAGATGTTGGAAGAGGTGATGAGCTACTTGCAGAACGTACAGAAATAAATTGCAGAAATAAAAGGTTGTGTTGGGCGAAATAAGGAAGCTGCAAGTTTAAGGTTGGGGGAGTTTAAAGGTAAGGGGCCAGGCCTGAACCAAAGGCCCATCAATTAGAATAAGGGGGAGGGGCTTCAATGCATTAAGGTGACCGGGCCGAAGCACACGTGCTTAGTTAAGGGGACGGGCCACTTGGGTGGGCATCAGCCCGCGGACCCATCTGGAGAGGGGGGTGAGGAGAGGCAATCCAGGCCACAGTCCATGGGCCAATGGATTGGGCCTCAGCCTAGAGCCCAGTAGAAGACCCTCGATAGCCTTAGGGCTTTTCCCAGCGGCGATACCTACATGTTGCCATTGAGGACCACGCCGCAAAGCTCGCCGGTGCAAGTGGAGCTACTGGCGGGTATACAGAAATCGTCAACGATGACAGTGGCACCCTCTGATGATAGCTCACACGTGCGAGAAGCACAGATCTCGTCGATAGACTTTGTGAAGGGCTCTCCAACTCTGTTGGGTGGCTTTTCTCTGCCGTGTGGGGGTTAGACAATGCCGACGAAGTGCGAGGTGGAGGGGGCGACACCAACGAACCTCTCTGTACAATTCCTCGAGGAACCTGAGTTCAATCTGAAGGAGGGGAAGGTTTTTGAGGATTTTGTGCACTCTGATGGGGTGGAAATGGTGCTATCCGAGGATGAGGTCTCTCAAAGTATTGTCCAGGCCACGGATGAGCACATAGGTTTGGACGAAATTACCTTGGTGGAAGAAACCCGAGGTACACAGATGGACAGCAGGGAGGTAGATCCTATGCCCTTAAATTTTATGCTCGTTGGTCATCTTGAGGTCTCGGATTGGGTCATTGATAAGGTGAAAGAAATTCCAAAATTCGTGGGTTTGGAGTGCGAAAGGTATGAGGAACAGTTTATGGCCTTGCTTACAGCCATTGAAGCGAGGCATCAACAACAAAGAAAAGCTAGCTCTAAAAAGCAGAGTGAGCTCAAGAGGTTGACGTGGTCACTGAATACTGAGGGAAGCGCAAGCAAGGGCAGGTTGAAAGGGAAGGGGCTGACCTTCTCCCAATGAAACCAAAAATTGTGTCGTATAATGTCCACGGGCTCAACGAGATCAGTAAACGTATGCAGATTAGAAACTTGCTTTGTGAGTGGAAGGCGGACATTGTATAGGAGACTAAGTTGAAGCTAATCAATAGGAAAATTGTGATAAGTTTATGGAGTTATGTTCATGTGGATTAGGTATATTTGGCCTCTAATGGGGCGTCAGAAGGGGTGGTAGTGATGTGGGATAGACGGGTGGTGGAGAAAATGGAGGATTTCATAGGGATGTACTCAGTTGCTTGCTCTTTTAAGAGTGTGTCTGATAACTTTTTGTGGACTTTTGCAGTTGTCGATGGACCAAACTTAGACAACAACAGAGCATCTTTGTGGGACGAATTGGTAGGAGTACTCAGCTAGTGGGAACTTCCATGGTGTATTGGGGGAGATTTCAATGTCACTAGATTTCCAAGTGAGTCCTTAGGTAATAGAAGAGGGCGGCCAGCAATGATAGAGTTCTCTGAGTGCATCTCTAACTTAAGCTTGGTTGATATGCCACTACCTGGGGGTACAACCACGTGGGCTAATAATCAGACATGGTCTTGGTTGGATCGCTTCTTAATATCTCCAAAATGGGAAGCCACTTTCCGGATGTTTGACAAAAGTGTTTGCCTCATATTGGTTCGGATCGTTGGCCTATCATGCTTGATTGTGGTGGCCTCCGTAGAGGAGATATTTCAAATTTGAAAACATGTGACTGAAATCTGAAGGTTTTGTAGAAAGAGTAAGTCAGTGGTGGTCCTCATACCAGATCGAGGGTACCCCTAGCTTCGTCCTTGCGGGGAAATTAAAAGAGTTAAAAAGAGACTTGAAGTTGTGGAACACGCAATCATTCGGAGACATAGGGGAGAACAAGAAAAGCAAGTTGAAAGAGATCCAGGAAATAGAGAGACTCCAAGAGGCTAGGTCTTTTACTAAGGAAGAATTAGATCGGAAGGCGTTGTTGGGGGCGGAGCGAGAAAGGATTATATTACTAGAAGAGAATTCTTGGCGGCAAAAATCAAGAGCTATGTGGTTAAGGGAAATAGATCGAAGCACGAAGTTCTTTCTTAGTATTGCAAACTCTCACAGGAGAAACAATAACATAGAGATTTTGAAGATTGACAAGGTAGAATGTAGGGAAGAGCAGGCAATTCACGACTACGTAGTTGGTTTTTATGAGCAACTATAATCTGAGCTGATGGGATGGCGGCCCTCTCTTGATGGCCTTGCATTTGACACCATTGGACCGAGTGATGTCTCTTGAATTGAGAGGGCTTTTGAAGAGGAGGAGGTTTTCGAAGTAGTGAGGAAGATGGGCAAAGACAAGGCTCCAGGACCTGACGGGTTTTCTATGGGTTTCTTCCAAGAATGTTGGGATGTCGTCAAGGAAGATCTTATGAAAGTGTTTCAGGAGCTTTTCATATTTGGAGAATTTGAGAGAAGCTTAAATACCACTTTCATCGCGTTGATTCCAAAGAAGGTTGGGGCAAATGAAGTTAAGGACTTTCGACCCATTAGCTTAGTGAATCATATCCAAAGTACTTGCGAATTGACAGAGTTAGGTAGTGGGGAAGATCATCACCAAACCCCAAAATGCCTTTGTAGGTAGGCAAATCCTAGATGCGTTTCTTATTGCTAATGAATATCTAGATGGTATGTTGAAGGCGGGTATAGCAGGGATCATTTGCTAGCTTGACATGGAGAAAGCGTATGATCACGTTAACTGGGATTTTCTTCTCTACCTTCATGGGAGGTGCGGTTTTGGTGAGAGGTGGTGGTCTTGGATTCGTTGGTACATATCAACGATGAAAGTTTCTGTATTGATAAATGGCAGCCCAACTGGTTTCTTCCATAGCTTGCGAGGACTCAGACAAGGCAATCCGTTGTCGCCTCTGCTGTTTGTTTTTGTGATGGAGGGTTTAAGCAGGATGACATCGGCCTTGGTTAATAATAGTTTTTCGATTGGAACCTCAGATAAGGGTATCATTAATATATCTCACTTGTTGTTTGCAGATGATCTGCTTATTTTTTTAAGCCAGATCAAAATTAGATTCAAGCGTTGAAGGCATTGTTGCTTTGTTTTGAAGCAACCTCCGGTTTGAAAGTGAATTTAAATAAATCAGAGATGATTCCAATTGGAGATGTTCCTAATATACGGCAGCTGGCTAGCATGGTGGGATGTAAGATGGCCTCACTTCCTTTGACATACTTGGGACTTCCATTAGGGGTGTAGGGCGTCCTCCCTATGAAAGGTGGTGATTGAGCATAAATATGAAGGCATCTGGGGGGATGGAGTACTAAAGAAGTTAGAGGAGCCTATGGAGTAGGGTTGTGGAAACACATTAGAAGAGGATGGGGGGTTTTTACTCGACACACTCGACTCTAGTTAGGGGAGGGCTCCAGGATTAAATTCTGGAAAGATATTTGGTGTGGGGATACGTCCCTACAAGATTCATTTCCTTCACTATTCCAAATTGCCAGTGATAAAGACATTGCAGTGGCGGATGTCATGGGGTTATCGGGTGGGCAAATCCATTGGGACATCAGTTTTAGTAGAGTAGCACAATATTGGGAGATGAGCAGCTTTGCTGATTTTTACAGCCTCTTGTACTCCGTTAAACCAAGCAATCAACAAGAAAGTGGGTTGTGGTGGTCACCCGCCAACAAAGGTGCATTTTCGGTTTGCTCTTTTTATAAGGCTCTCATTCAAGAGCCTAACTCTCATTTTCCTTGGAAAAGACTTTGGAGACATAAGGCACCCTCCAAAGCTGCATTTTTTGTGTGGACAACATCGTTGGGCAAGATCCTCACAACCGATAATTTGAGAAAAATGAGGGTTATCATAGTAGATTGGTGTTGCATGTGTAGGGGAGGGGGAGAGTCGGTGGACCATCTTCTACTACATTGTGTGACAACAAGGTTTTTGTGGAATGAGATGATCGGTCGAGTAGAGCTAGCGTGGGCTATGTCGGAGACTGTAGAGGCAGTGTTGGCCAGTTGGACAAATATAAGAGGCATGCAGCAGATTAAAGCAGTTTAAAAGATGATCCCTATATGCATCATGTGGTGCTTGTGGCAAGAGCGCAATGCAAGAACGTTTGAAGAAGACAGATATCACTAGTGGAACTTAAGGCTTTATTTTACACTACTCTATGTAGTTGGGCCATTGTTGTTGATTTCAATGGCATGGACCTACATGACTTTCTTGTTTCTTTAGCGCCTTCTTAATTAGGGCACACGGTGTTTCTTTTATTTGTTTTGGGCTTTGCCTAATTCTTTGATCAATAAAACTTGTTTACCTATATAAAAAAAATAGTTTGTTGAACCCACACTTAGCACTCCGATATTTTGAACCTTTTTTCATTTTAAAACCCTGTTCGAGTTAACCACATTGACTGCAACAGTAACTAGAGTGATATCATGCATTATGATCCGTCTCAGAGTTTAAGCAAGCTTTCAGGACCCCCCAAAAGAATTTTTTTGCCCTCCAAAGAGTTTTAAAAAGTTTGAGAAAGCTATTACATCAATTTATGAGCAGGTTAAAATTTTTTTATAGAAGCTCCCCTCAAACTCAACATTGTTATTAATCAGTACATTAGAGGTTTTTATAATATATTATACGCAAGGCAGGTTATGGAAAAAATTCAACATAAAAACCATCAAACAAATACCAACTTGCTGCGCTCTCTTCTCAGCATGGTTTTCTTAATTCCTCTTCTATTGCAAATAAAAAAAATTGGAAGTACTTGCGTTCATTAGTGACCTAGGGTTGACTCTTCCAGTTTCTAAACCAACTACAGAACATGACTTTTCAGTGATAAAACTTGTGAAAACAAGACTTTGTAATAGATTAAGGGATGAGTTTCTAATAGAATTTGGAAGTTTTTATGAAAAAGAATTTCTGAGAATTTCACTCCCAAGATATAAATGGATCCATTCTATTCTATGACAAATAGTTGTCGAGCATAAGTTTGATATGCTAAGTTCTTTTTGGGATATTTTTATCCTTTTTTTATACATGGCTACATCAGAACTAGAAAACTTCTATAAAATTATTAGAATCTAAAAAGATTATTAGTTTTCCTTTAAAATTATTCTTAGACATCCATCAAAGTTGATAACTTTTGCATACAATATACTTGTGACTTGTGACTTATTTTTCTACTAGAAAATTAAGACTTGGCTTTTGAGAAAAGTACAAGAGCGTTAGTGTGTGTGTGTGTGAATGTTGAGTTTATCTTGAGTAGCATTCAATCCCCCCCACCACAAAGTAAAAGATTCCTAATACTGCTCCAGATAATACACGGATGGATTTCCAGACCTCTAGAAGAATCAGAAGCCAAACCCATGTGATGGCCAAAAAACATTCATAGTTGAGTCAAGTTGTTGCAATTTACCTATACAAAGCAATTGGTTGGCCTAAAAGGGGAAGATACTGCTTTGGCATGCTCGCCTATTTACACAAATAAAACAGAACCATCATGTCACAGATGCGGAAGGAATAGACAAACTATGAACAGAGGAAGAAAATGGGAGCACGTGCTGTATACTTTCAAGCTTACTAAAACACTCTATTTGTGTGTGTAGGGATAGATATATAATATACATACATAACAATTTGCCATCTCAAAATAAAAGGGAAAAAATCCAAACAAGGGCCATACATACCTCTGGAACTATACTTTTCTTGAATGCAATTTCAATTATTCCCTCAAGCAGTAGTAAAATGAATGATTTGAAAAAGGATATTCAGCATGAAGAAGAAAGCTGAAGCCTATGCATTAGCTCATATGGAAACCTTAAACTAAATGAATTACATTGGCCCGATAACTCCAAGCAAAGCTATCTTCAATTGCCTTTAGGTTGAAATAAAATCAAAAAGTTCTGTGGACCCTCCCCATCGCCAGGCCCCCTAAAAAATTAATAATAATAAAGAAAAAGAAAAAATAAAGCAGGTAAATTCCATCTCAAATTTAACCCACACGCAGCTCTCTTGTTTTGGGGTGTGAAGCATTGTCAAACCAAAGCTTTCTATAGTCGTTTTCTTAGTTCAAGATCCCTCTGACCAAACTGAAACCAAAGAATTAGTTCACTTTTCAAAATACTTCAATTGGTTCGCATTAGTGTATTGGGGGCAAGCCAGATATTGAAAGATCTGAGGATGTTGTAAATTTTTTCGTAGTTAGAGGAGGTAAGTGTATTTTATACTCGTAGTGCCTTCTTTGCTTTGAACCGTGAAAATATATACTTTCCAGTTATATATTCATGTAAAAGAAAAGGAAAATGATATATTAGTTATTGTTTAACAATTTGATCTTAGTTGTCAGATAAAACGCAATTGAGTACGGATATTTAACTCCTGGTATCTAGTAAAGTACAAATACTCCATACCAGGCAAATAGTAACCATCTTACATGTCTTAATGGGTTCTCCAAGTGAATTAAACAAAGCACTGGGATTTAGATATAAAAAAAAAAATGCAGTCCCATCGGAATTGAAAACAAAGACGAAGACTCACTCCCATCCTCTTTCCCTTCCCCCCAGCCAAAAGAATCACCGATACGCTTTTTTCCTTCACAATTCTAGACTTCTGCGTAGAACATTCAAAACACGCAATATAAAAATATTGGCAAAATGAAAAATAAAAAACCTTCGACATTTATTTTATAAAGTCGTAAACTCACTTCCTTGTCAGAATTTTCGGCGCAGTAAGGAGTGATCCTCGATCTACCGCTTCTCCCCTTTTCCCTGAAATCGAATTTAGGACCTACAACAATATCACAGATAAACTTAACTTTTACGAATGTAGTAACATAGAGTATGTGACTCCCAAGGTTCTTTTTTTTTTTTGGGCAGCCAAACATTGTGGGATTACTGGGGAGGGTTTGACTTTGCCTGGAAATGGAAACGTAAAGTTGGAGTTTGAGAGTGAAACCGGGATGGACTTGACGGGGATTCTGCGATTGCTCTGGAAAATTGAACAAGAAAAAGAGAAAATAAGCGAAGTAGCTGCAGAAGGAAGTGGAAAGCTCAGGTCCACAGGAAGAATAATCGCCATCTCTCTCCCTCCCCTGGAATGCAATTAACATTAATGCCTACGGAACTTGGGCTATGGGCTAATACTTGCCAGGAAACCCCCCAGGTGTTCTATGTAAATTAGTATAACAAGTCGATTATATTGTGTCAAAATTCGGAAGGATAGGAGTTGGATTTCCCCCGCTCATCACTAAGCGCTTGGCTGAGATTAATGGGTTTCGTCTCGATACTTGGCCCTAAAGTCCAAACTTACCCACGAAGTAACTCACTTATAAAAAAAAGTAAATAATGATGGTTGATAGGACTGAATGGTATGACACCACTTGACCGCATCCCACTCATGGGGACTCATACAGGTTTTAACGGGTACGACACCATTACTCGAGCAACACGCCACATTAATGACGCCGTCGCAGAGACAAGCCGCATTAAAAGACTCTGATAAAAATAACAGTAAAAAGGACATGGGCTCCACAAGGGCAAGCATGATTTGTCCTTCCAGACTTCCGATATAAATAACAATTTTCTGGTATGAAAAAGCTCTCTCGCTTCTCGGGTTTCTAGACTCTCTTATTATTTATAAACTTTCAAAATACTCTACTTACGGCACCATTACTCGAGCAACACGCCACATTAATGACGTCATCTCAGAGGCATGCCATTAAAGGACTCTAATAAAAGGAACAGTAAAAAGGACATAGGCTTCACAGGGGCAAGCATGATTTGTCCTTCCAGACTTCTGGTATAAATAATAATTTTCAGTTACAAAAAAGCTCTCTCGCTTCTTGAGTCTCTAGACTCTCTTATTATTTACAAACTTCCAAAATACTCTACTGACTTTGGTATCGGAGACTCCCCAACTCCAAGGCTTCCCTCTCCTAATTGTTTTCTTCTTCGTTTTTGCATACCCAGTTTTGAAGACTTGAGTTGTTGGAACTTGGCCCAAAGGCGTATGAAACACAACGTTAACAGTAGCGTCGTCTGTGGGATTCCCCCCTCACTCATAATTGGGCCTATGAAAACTATAAGGGAATTTTTCCCAAACTCATAAGCCCACTAAGCACTCGGTCGAGAGTAATGGACTTCACTCCGATACTCGGCCCTAGAGCCCAAACTTGCCCATAAAGCAACTCACCTGCAAGGGAAAGTAAGCAATAATAGCTGATGAGACAGATAGGTCTGATGCCACTCGGCAGCATCTCGCCTATGGGCACTCGTACAGGGCAGAACGAGAAAGATAAAGAACATTTGATCTTCTAATTAGGAAATATCGACGAACGGCCAATAAGACTTGCAGAATAAAACGATCAGGAAGTCAAGCCACATTAATGGCACAATTACCCTAGCAACACGCCACATTAATAAAGTAATCGCAGAGGCACGTCGCATTAAAAGACTCTGACAAAATGAACAGTAAAAAGGACACAGGCTCCGCAGAGACAGACACGATCTATCCTCTCAGACTCTTGGTATAAATAACAATTTTCATGTACAAAAAAACTCTCTCACTTCTTGGGTCTCTAAATTCTTTCATTATTTACAAACTTTTCAAAATACTCTATTGACTTTGGCATCAGACACTCCCTGGTCTCAAGGCTGCCATTTCCCAGTTGATTTCTTCTTCGTTTTCGTAGGCCCAATTTTGAAGACCTAAGTTGCTAGAATCTGGCTCAATTGCGTATGAAACACGACGTTAACAATAGTACCGTCTGTGGGATCCTGGTAGATCTTGCGTGTACTTCGTATGCCTGTGACAACCCGTTCCAGAAACCTCGAGAGGGACATAGAGGAAGTTTTCATGGAGATGAAATTGAAAGCTATGGAGGACTGGGTAACAAAGTTAACCGGCGAAGTGCAAAAATTTCGCAAGGAGAATGAAGAGCTCAGGAAACCTCAACAAGGACAAAACGAAGAGGCGAAGCCCAATAATAGCGAACACGTGGAGTCCCAAAACGCAGGAGCTGGAGCGAATATGGAGGAGGAGAGGAAGATCATGCAAGACGAGCTCCATAATCTCAAAGGGAAATACAAAGTGATTGCAAAGAAGTGGGCACATCATCATCGGTAGATCGACTGCTCACATGCACTGGTCTACCCTACACGAAAGAAGTAATGGATGTGCCATTGCCACCGAAGTTCAGGATCCCCACCATGGAGTGGGAGAAATCCAAGGCGAATAGGTCCTGGCAAGGGAATGTTACTTCCAAGAACTGAAGCAGAAAAATGGTTGAGTCATCTTGAACGGCACTTTTAGGAGAGAGTAGGGCATGCACCGCTTAAGGAGCCCTGGCTGGCCTTAGTCTATGACTCGCCCTGCCCGGCTTGAGGGGAAGCGGGAGAGTGCATGGTCCTAGAGGCAAAGGCAAAGTAGGCAAAAGCAAGCAAAAGCTCCCTGGATAAAGGCTCCATCTCCCCTTATTTTGTAATTCGCTACTTGAATACGGTAAATTCTTGTTGTTTAAAGAAAGGCATGATTTTTTAGGACAGTGCACCACACCTACTTCAAACTTTCAATTCGTCGACAAGACATTGATAGGGGAAACTCCTTTCACCCTCACTTATAGCCACGAGGCGATTCTGCCAGTAGAAATCGGGATCCCCACCTACAGAGTTCAGCACTTCGAGCAAGACTCCAATGACAGGCGGCTAGAAGAACAACTTGATTTGTTGGAAGAAGTCAGATTGGAGGTAGAGGTAAGAACCACCACCAACAAAAGGAGGGCCGAGCGATGTTTCAACAAACAAGTGCGTCCAAGAGCATTCAAAGTCGGAGACCTCGTACTCAAAGAAATAGGAACAACAAAGCGAGATGAGGGAAAGCTGAGCCCCTAATGGGAAGGCCCCTACGTGGTCACCACCACCGATCGCTCGGGCTCCACAAACTCTGAGACTCCCAAGGAAACGAGCTGCTGCTCCCATGAAATTTCGAACACCTATGAAAATTTTATTGCTAAAGCTAGCTTAATTATTGTAAATTTATGTTTTCATGCATATGCTACAAATCCTGATGGAAAAGGTGTTGTGTTTCAATGTCAAGTTTCAGGAACGTAATAGAATCTTCATCAACGTAATCTCCAACAACAGAATCTCCATCAACGTAATCTCTATTATCAAAGTTTTCATCGATTGTTTACCTCCCCTGGGACACCAAAGGGATGAGTCATGCCAGAGACTACTTTGTCCCGCCTACGGAGGAGTGTGAGTCAGCCCTTTGCCACCCGAATACAAAAACTTACCTTCCTCATGAGCATCAACAGGTGGGAGCACGTCATGTTACAGACTATCCAAACAATGTACCTCCCGGGGGGCCGAAAGGTTAGGTTGAGCCAAAGTCCACATTGTCTCCCACGACGGAGAGCAGGTCTAACCCCGAGGCTCAAAGTTTTAAATATCGTTTCGGTGGAGGCACTAAAATGAAATATTTCGATATCGGTATCATTTCGTGTACCGTTTCTGAATAGTCTTACACATAAATAAATTATATATATATATATATATACTCGCATAAACTACAAAAAGATAAAATTTCTATTCATTTTATGGTTCATATAAATAGAATATATCTTTTATATCTAAAAAAAATAAAAGAAAATTCACTTTTAAAAAAAAAAAAGCAAATCCTGCACTAGATTTCCTTGATATTTGCAACCCTTTATAACACATTTTGCAGGTTCTCTCTGCCCCATACGTGCCCTCTCTATCTCTCTTTGTCTTCTCCCAATATTTATCTCCTCCCCACGCTTCTCTCCCACGATTTTTTTCTATTTTCTGTTTTTTTCTTCTTTGCACCCAACACACAGACGTCTCTCTCTTCATTTCTCTGTGAGTTTCGCCAGGAAAGTACCACTTCAGGCCACAAGTCATTCCCTCTCAAACCATACTCAGCCATCAACCACCATGGAATAAGCCCCACATCGTCCTCTCTCCCTCCCTCTAATCCCACGCATCGGTTCCTTTCTCTCACAAGGCCCCGTTCTCGATCATGACAGTATCCACTCCCTCTCTATTTCTCTATCCTATATGAAGTGTTGAGGCCAAAAATCAAAGAATACAGAAGAAGAAATAAAAAGAAGTAACTCAAAATACATTCCAACCGAAATCCGATATATCAACCGGTACTGGTTGAAACACATCTATATGGCCGAAACTCGTACTGGTACGAAACAAGGGTCTTCTCTGTACCAACTACTCGGCTGGTATGGCATATTTCGATCATATTGGCCGATACAAAACTAAATTCAAAAGCTTGTCAAGACTACCCAAAAATCTTATCACAATCTCCGCCACAACGAAGTGTGGGATCAGCGTCAGTCTGACCCAAACTTACCATTTCCAGCAATATCAATGGGCGAGGGCGGGTCCAGTCCTAAACTGTCTGAACAACCTACTTCCCCACGAAAGATGATAGGTGAGTAGGAGGCTTAACCTCCTCATCTGGGAGAGCGGGACCAGCCCCCAAACGACCCGAAAAAATACCGCAACCCCCGTCGCGGTGAAGGAGTGGACCAGCCACATCGCTATCTGAATTACCTCCCCCGCTGGGTACAAAAGGGATGAGTGTAATGCCTAATGTTGTTTTATCCCTCCCGCAAAGGAGTGCGGGTCAGTCCTCAGCTACCCGAAGGGAAAGGCTTACATTCCTCGTTAGTGTCAACAAGCGGGAGCGGGTCCAGTAGCAGACTGCCCAAACAACCTACATCTCCACAGACCAAGGAGACATGTTGAGCTAGATGCCGCCTTGTCTCCCCGCGACAGAGAGCGGGACCAGCCCTACGACTACCCGAATAATTTACCCTGACCTCAGCTACGAAGAAGTGTGTGATTAGTGCCAGCCTAACCCAAACTTACATTTCCCTAAGGTGTTAACATATGGGAATGAGTCCAGTAGCAGACTACCCGAACAACTTACCTCTCGCGGGAAACAAAGGGACAGGTTGAGCCAAAGGCCACCTTGTGCCTTCTGCGACAGAGAGCAGGTCCAACCTCGAGGCTACTTGAATACTTACCTTGACCCCCATCATGGCGAAGGAGCGGATCAACGACATTGCTGTCCAAATTACCTCCTCGGGGGGGCAAATGGACAATTTAGCTTAAGGCATTCCGACCCCTCACTGATGGAGTGCGAGTAGTCCTTAACTACTCAAAGACGAAGACTTACCTTCCTCATAAGTATCAACAAGCGAGAGCGGGTCCAATTACAGACTGCCTGAACAACCTACCTCCCAGCGAACCAAGGAGACGGGTCGGGCCAGAGGCTGCCTTGTCTCCCTTATGGCCACCGCTTTAAAAAGAACTTCTTTACCACCTTGACAAAGCTGTTTTTCCTGTCAGGTCTATAATTTCTACCAAATTCTACATTTTATACTAGAGAAAGCATTAGACTTTGATTTTCCAACTATGGGAGGAAGACTTAAGTACTTTTCATACTGCAAAACATTACCACCACCCCACAAAGACAAAACTTCTTCTTTAACAGCATCTATGACATTTTTACTAAACATCATTGATGTTTTATCTCTATTAATTTTCTGCCCTGACGCATGTTCATACTGATCCAACAAGTCTTGTATATTCTTATTAGTGGAAGGATCTGCTTTACAAAAAATCACACTATCATCCTTAAACAACAAATGGTTTAGTGTAAGAGCCCCTCTACAAATCTAAATTCCAGGCACAACTTGATTCCTACCAGCTTATTTAAGCAAATGAATAAGCCCCTTAGTGCAAAGAAGAAAGAGATAAAGGGATAGAGGGTCCCCTTGTCTTAGTCCTCTACTTGGGAAAATAGGCCCTTCAGGTTCACCATTGATCAGAATAGAAAAAGATACTGTTCTAATACATTTCATGATCATCTGGGCCAGCTTCACCTCGAAGCCTAATTTAGTCAAGATTTGTTCCAAAAAATTCCATTCGACTGTATCATAGGCTTTGCACATGTCCAATTTGAGAGACATGTAACCTTTTTCCCCTTCCTCTTTTGTCTTAAATAATGAATAAGCTCATAGGCAATGAGGACATTATCAGTTATGAATCTACCCGGGACAAAAACATACTGAGACTCATTAATAATACAAGGCAGAAACTGCTTCAGCCTATTCGCAATCACTTTGGATATGAGTTTATAAGTGACATTGCAGAGGCTTATAGGGCGAAAATCATCATTTTTCATATGAGATTTTTTCTTTGGAATCAAAGTGATGAAAGTAGGGTTCAAAGCATAAGGAAAGTCATCAAAATTTAGAGCAAGTAGAGTAGCAACAATAACAGATTTTCCAATAATATTCCAATATTTTTGGAAAAAGATAGGGGACATACCATCTAGCCCAGGGGCCTTGCTAGGATGCATTTGCTTGAGTGCTAATGAGACCTCCTCCTCAGTGTGCTGCTTTGATAGTTCCTCATTGATCTGTCCAGTTACTCTGCAATTGATATTTGTTGCTGTCTCCATCGAGCCTCTTTGATCCGAAGCTAAAAAAAGGTTCTTGCAATACTCTTAGATTTCTAGAGTTAACTGCTCTTTTTATCACTACATAAACTCCATCAGTTTCCAACCATAAGGGAATATGGTCTGAATAAGCAACACTTCCATGCGTAACAGATGCATTGGGGAACGATTGGCACCATTGAGGATTTGCAAGGAAACGATCCAACCTTTCACTAATGCTAGCAGTCCCTTGCCTCTTATTACACCAAGTATATGGAGTTCCAACAAACCCCAAATCCCTTAAATCACACTCACTAAGTACTTCACAAAATCAAAGCAATTGCTGCTCTGGTCTTTCCTTCCCACCCCACTTCTCATTAACATTCAACAGTTCATTAAAATCCCCAAAAACAAGACATGATTTCCCATATACACTAATTAAAGTCCTGATCAAACTCCAAGTCTCCCTTCTACTAGCCATGTCAAGGTGCCCATAAACACCCGTCAGATACGACTTAGTTTTATTAACATCATAAGTGACCAGTAACGCATGAATATGATATTTAGAATAATTTAGCACAGTCAAAACAATACTTCCTTCCACACCAACGCAAGACCACCGCTTCCACCATCACTGTCAACAACCAAGCAACTAGGGAATCCGAGATGATATAGATTTCCATAACATGAGCTTTCAACTTTGTCTCTTGAATGAGTAGTACATCGGGATCTTCCTTCGTGACAATGTCGTGGAGTGTACGAATTCCGCGTGGGTTCCCAAGCCCAAGGAAATTCTAGCTTAAAATTTTCATTATGCTCGGCAGGGTTGTGAGACAACCATTACCAATAACTCATCTTTCTCCTCTGCACCATAAGCCTTGTTTGTATCCTGGTTTTGACGTTTCTGATATCTGCCTTGTTCATCTCCATCCTCTGAAGCCTATCGTTTTTGCCTGTTGTTCTTTATCTGAGAGCTTAGGTTGATCTATTCTGTCTGTTTCAACTGTTGATCCTTCCTTCTCCATTGAGTACGTGGGCCTTTTTGTTTTAGCAATGTGGTAAGCGGGCTATCATCCAAATTAAACTTATCTATTTTAGGGCCCGAAACATCACGGCCCATATCCAAATTGCTAGTAACTTCTGTATCTTTCCTTAAAACTCCTCTTACCATAAATTGAACATCTGATGGCCTTTGATCATGGTTCATGGAATCAATCACCTTCCGCCCTGAAATCTCGCTATCCTTCTCCAACCAAGAATTATCTTCCACGGGATTCTGGCCCCTTATTTGTTGTGTCATTCCAATAGCCGTAGCAGTTTCATCCCCAATATCTGTAATGCCCTGGTTTTTTACCACATTTGATCCCTGCCATTGATTGATTTACGGCATTGTGTTTCTTACCATAATTTCTTGATCAACCGCCTTTTTCAGTGGTTGTTGTCCCCACCCTCATCCACTTATAGGTCCCGCACGAAGCCACTGACCATTCAGGAATGCTTCAGTTTCAAAAGTCTCCTTTGATAGTTGCCAATGTTCAGAGTCGTGATGACCATGGCCTAATCGTCCGCAACAATAGCAGAAATTGGGGAGTATTTCGTAGGTGAAATGAACCCAGCATGATTCATTTGTACGTACAGTGATCTTCTTTTTCCTCATCAAAGGCTTTGTTACATCAAGCTTAACACGTACACGCATGTATTCCCTCATGCCATTTCACCTTTCTCCAGATCAACCTCCTCCACTATACCCAGCGAACTTCCGATAAGGCGACCCACATATTCATTACGTGCCATCAAAGAAAGATCATAAATTCGCACCTAGAATAGAGCCTCTGTTATACGGATTTGATGAACTTGTTGTCCACCATCAAAGTCCATCATCATCACTAACTGTTTATCAAAAGACCAAGGGCCATCACGTTGTATTCTATCTTTATCCCTTATATCTACAAATTCCGCAATATGAGTGTGGAGTTAAAATCATGAAACTTAACTGGCTTCACTAGTTTCCATATCTTCTTCATGATTTGCTCGAAAGCTTCCTTATTATCGTATTTTTTCATGAGCAATTTCATAATCAAACATTTGCTCCTTTTGAAATGGCATCTTCCAAGTGGTTGGTCTCCAATTGGATCTCTTCTTGTTCTTGTTCATTGAGAGATAATCTCTAGTAAAGTTTTCCCAACTTGTCCTCCATACAGTATAAAAGAACATGCAAACAGGAGAAAGGGAAAGAAAAGAAAACCCTACACAAAGACTATGGCCTCTACTCAAGCTCAGGACGTCCTAGAGAGGAAGTGCTTTGTATCTATAAAAAATAATTACCCCCGAAGTTTTTTTTTTAATAAGAAGGCTTTCATATATTGCATCAAGGATTACAAGAAATCTTCTCAACCCAAATAACTTGGGCAATAGACTTAGGTACAAAATCCCCCCATACAATCAAATCATCAACATTCCAAGCCATTCTCGCTAACTTGTGAGCAACACTATTCCCTAAACGATTAACATACTTACATAAACAAACATCAAAATAAGACATCAACCTTTTGACTTCTAAGACCAAGTTTCATAGTCGTGATGCAGCTTGTGAGGACTCTTGTTGCAGATCATCCACTAACAACTTGCAATCTGATTCCACCAGTAGCTTTGTGATACCAGACTAAAGACATAACTGTAAACCCCGTAACACTGCCACTAACTCAATTGTATCAGGCTCTTCAATATGGAACTCCACCTTACTAGCTACAAAGATAATGTCCCCTCTTTCATCTCAAAGCATAACACCAATCCTTGCTTTCTTTTGATCAAAGAATAATGCACCATCAACATTAAATTTAAGAAAACCTGCAGTAGGAGGATTCCAATGGCAGTTATATTTAATCTGATTTGTGTTCTTCTGTTGTGAAAAGAAGTATAACAAGTTTGTACTAAAATAACATGATCAACAACATGTTTAGGAGTAAGTAAAACATCATCATGTATCTTTTTATTTCTCTTAAACCAAAAACTCCATGCTATTAAAAAGAATTTCTGCAACTCCTCTATAGTACCCATATTCTGCACATATTGGATTAGATCAATAAAGTAAAGAGTTCGTGGTATATCAAATAAAATAGGTAAATGACATTTTCAAAATTTAACCAACTCAGAGCAATAGACAATAGCATGCCCCAAATCCTCATCCTGTTCATAACACATACTACATTTAGGATCAATGTCCACATGTTTCTTTAGTAGATTTAAGCAAGTTGGTAAACAATCTTTGCACAGTTTCCATGCAAAGATCTTGATTTTCAATGGTAACTTCATCTTCCAAATTGCTTTCCAAAGCTTGTTAAGATTACTTCTATTAGAACTCTCCCCTTCTGAAATATTAACACTGTTTTGCAACAGTTTATAGACACTTTGAACACTGAACTCACCACTCCTCTCCTCAGTCCACATCCACTTGTCTTCATACCCCACTGGACAAATCACAATCTTCAGAATCTTCTCAGCTAAAATTGGATTGAAGAGAGCTTATACTTTTCGAGTGTCCCACCATCTGGTTTCCAGACTAATAAGAGAATCCACAGTTTCAGGTATCTCTTCATTCGTTTCCACCGTATGTTACTCATGAATCAAATTTATGCAACGTGGAATCCATGGATCATGCCAAATCCTTATTGTCTTTCTATCCCCCACTCTCTTTTGACAACCCTGCAGTAGGAGAGTTCTTGCTTTCCATATGCCTCTCCAAGCATAGAAAGGATTATAACCAAGCTTAAAATCTAGAAAATTTGTTTTGGAAAAATATCTTGCTTTTAAAACTTGATGCAATAGAGAATCTGTTTGATTAACAAGCCTCCAACCTTGTTTTGCAAAAAAAGCTATATTAAACAGCTTAAGATCTTTGAAGCCTAACCCGCCTTGAAACTTGGATTTGCACATTTTCTTCCAATTAATCTAATGGATCTTTTTGTTCTTCTTGGTTTTCCCCCACGAGAATTGGGCCATCAAATTTTCAAGATCTTTGAAAAGACTATTAAGTAGTTTAAAGCAACTCATGACATATGTAGATATAGCAAGAGCAATATTACTTTCCTCCTTGGAAAGCTATTTTTCCTTCTAACATTGTAGTTTCTTCCATACTCTTGACTTTATTTTAGATAAAGCAGTGAACTTTTTCCTTCCTATCATTGGAGGCAAGCTCAAATATTTTACATCATCACTCACATTTCTACTTAACACCATGCTAGTCTTTTCCATATTCAATTTCTGTCCAAATGTCAATTAATACCTCTTTAGCAAATTTTGTGACTCAGGATTAGTACGCAGATCTGCTTTGCAAAAGATGCACTGTCATCACCAAAAATAAAACGTGGACTTACGTGGAAGGGTCCAACAGGGACCGGACCAGCACCCCCAAATACTTCTAGTTCTCATTCATTCCCATTGAAGGAGAAAGAAGCACCCAAAGAAAACAGTGCAGCAGAACAGAGAAGAAATGGCGAATAAGGCCCTGGGGCCCACGGGAGAGTTCTTCAGGAGAAGGGACGAGTGGAGAAAGCACCCGATGCTGACGAATCAGCTCCGCCACGCCACTCCTGGCCTCGGCATCGCCCTCGTTGCCTTTGGCATCTACCTCGTCGGCGAACAAGTGTACGACAGGCTCCACTCGCCTTCCTCTTCTCACCACAACCACTCTGCTCCATCAACTTCCTCTGCTTCACACTGAAGGTCTTTCTCTGGCCAGTTTTACGGTTTCCTTTGGTTTTCGATTCGATCGTACTTATTTTTTACGCCGACGCGCTTTTCGGTGAAATGGGTTACTCGTCCTATGTTAGGTTTTGGCCAAAAGGGTGTCTTTGATCTACTATTGAACCCTAGTTGATCCAATCGTTCCCTATTAAGTGTAATCAAATCGATGCTTTTAATGGGATCCAACGAGCTCTAGCTCTACCTGTGGGGGATAAGACCAACTGAGTGCCTTTTTTTGGGTAATTAGGAATTGGTGAGAGGGCATCTACTTTTTTTTTTTTACCCATCAAAAGAAAATCTATTTCTTCATGTGGAATGTTGTGAAATAAATTTTCTTCGAAAGGTGTTAGATAGCGCTCTTTAGTCTTTTGTTAATTGAAGGGGGGATGAGAGTTTTGATCATGGGGATAGACATCGGCTATTTTGCGCCAGTTCTGTGGCAGCAATAGAGCCTTAAATGAAGTTCTATTCTCAATTACCAACTTTTGGACCTAAGTTCAAAGTTTTAAATGGTATTAGGATGGGATTGAAGCACACGGAAATATTAATTGCAATTTGATATACTTAGGGAAGAGTTCGTGTAAGTTAGGTTTGGGCTATTGAATCTTGAAACGAAAAACCGAGTGGTCTTTGGCTGAGTGAATTCAACTGACAAAAGAATTGAACAGTCCTTGTCATGGTTTTATATAAGTACGGTAGGGATTTGCGGTGCATGGACCGGGGTTTACTATGCAGGGGTGGGTCTGAAGGGCCTTGCCTTGCAGAGGTTCACCGACATAAAAAAAAAAAAGAAAAAGAAAGTTTCTGGTCTGGATATCATACGGTGATTTTGTAACGAATAAATGAGATATTAGGTTGTGTGAACATCTATACCAGCAAGAATGTTGGATATTATTTATTTTATTTGTGGCTCTTTCATCATTATCATCTACCGAATGCATTCTTATGAGTTGGCATTTTCTCATAATTTTTTCCCTATATAAATGAATTTTACTCTGGGTAAGATTCACATTTAGCTATAAAATAGTTTATCTGTTTACCTATCTTGTATGCCTTTTACTTTGATCAACCCTTACTAATGCATGAAAGGAATTATTATTTTTTGAAAAGAGGAAAACAAAATAGAGTGGATTTATTATTTCTTGCTGTGATCATTGTTTGCAAAAGTCGAGTCTATCAAGTGCCCTATACAAGCAAGCATTAGTAGGGCTGGGTGCTGGCTCCCACAATCTCGCCCCCCCGTCCATCCAATCCCCCCCCGCCAGCAAGGGTAATGGGAAGAAAATCCGCCCAATCCTCCTCCCCCTCCCTTCCCCTCCTCGCATCCTCCTCCTCCTTTTTTTCTTCTGTGTCACTTGCTTGAGGAAGAGAGTTGATAATTTACATTTAGAGAGTTGTTTTTGATCTGTTGGAGTTCCTTTTTTTCCCCTTGTATTTCTGTCGTTTGATGATGCCTTTTGGTGGGCTTACAGATGGAAAGGGAAAAATCCTTCTGCCCGTTCACTGGGAATGAGTGGCATGGGGTTAGGGGTAAGGGTGGGGCGGGGGGCAGCTACCCGCTGCCCTAAGCATTAGCATTTTAAGGAGAGCAGTTCTCATTTTTTTTCCCTACATCTTTAATTTTGCCAGCTAAACTTTACCCGTGTACGTTTTATGATGTGAGGATGTTCTGATTGGAACCTGGAAGAGCTTTTACTTTCAAACTGAAGATGTTCACACTGCTCTTACTTTGCTTTATCACATTTCAAAAACAGTTATGGTCTCTGCTAATTGATTATTTGACAAATAGTTGATCTTGCAGATGAGCTATTGGTGAAAGGAAGGAAGCTTGGGCCTTGTATTTCAGAATTCCTCTTTTAATTTGGTCTTAAATAAAAAACATTTCAAACATTAAGCTTAAAGCGTGCAATGTTTATTTTGTTTCTAAGTAGGAATATGGTAGCTTCGCTAGAAGCTACTATGTGGAATTATAAATAACTCTCTTTATATTCTATTCACTATCCATACATTTGATGGCTGAATTAATGTTTTTTTCTTTCCGTACTTTTGTCTTTCTTTGGTTGGTTCCGTCTGCTACTACCATAAAATTCTTGGATTAGAATTATGGTTTTGCTTGCCATGGCTCCCCATGCATGGGAGCCCTATCAAGAGGAAGAGCATACCTGGGTTCTGCCCGTAGCTCTCTTTAATGAATTTTGATGAGTTGACATATTTTTTTGAATAATTCTACTCTTAGGCCACTTAAGTCTCCAACACCATATACTAGGGGTGTTCATCCGGATCCGGATCCGGATATCCGGCCATAACCGGATCCGGATCCGGATGCTAAAATCCGGGTGGTTATCCGCCCGGATTAATCCGGATTTAATCCGGTTATCGGATTTAATCCGGGCGGATAACCGGATTCAATCCGGATATCCGGATTGTAACCGGATTAAATCCGGGTTAATCCGGTTTTAATTTTTTTTTATTTAGAGACTTTAAAACTTAAAAAAATGTTTTTATAGCACTTAGTTTTTTTTTTTTTTTTTAAATTCTGATAATAAAAATGTAAAATAAATAAAAATATTGTTGTTACATTACAATGGAAGACGTAAATTTACAAAAAACAAAAAAAATAATAATACATCACAACTAATTAAACTAAAACATAAATTTACAAAGAACAAAAGAAATAAATTTACAAAGATCAAAATTTATTAGTCTTCACATCTTGTATTAATCCAGTGCTATTTTGGAAGTAAAACTGATATTGCTTGGCATTCACATAAACAGGTTCCTCTGCCATTTCAAGGGGCAAGGCCATTCTAGTGGGCTGCCCTCCAAGACAATGAGAATGTACCTAATTCAATATCCAATACTTGTTAATAGAATGCAAAGATCTATGAAACACGTTTGAGAAAGTTTATTTAGTATGTACATTAAAGATTCATGTTAAGTTTCTTTTTCTAAGATCGATATAGAACATAGAACATCTTACAGTATGGACAAACTCGTTTGTTTTTCCAAGAAATCAAGATTTGAGTCTTCCTTGCTAAGATCACCGATTCTCCTAAGAACATAAGGAAAACAGAAATCCCAAATGAGTCAGGGAAAAAGCATAATCATGAATAGTACATTAGAAGTGCAAAGGGATATAGATCTTATAGCAACTATTAAAGTCCACATGACGCATCAAAACATGCAAGTTCATATTTAGGAGAGGCCTTATAGATTCTCTAGCTTAGTTAGAGCACCAAAACTACTTGGGATTGGACACGTACTGCATATATATAATATCTGTTAGTATTACCAAGCAGTATCGATAAAGATAAATCACAAGACAAGCAAGGAACCTTGAAGTCGCCTATGAAAGAGAAAGTGCAGTACCAGTCAACATAATATATATCAAATATTATAATACTCTGATATTTCAAAAAGCACCATGTTCAAGTACATAGAGAAGAGAAATTAAGTACAGAATTTGTAGGGATTTTAAGTTTGCAAGTTCTTGTGGTATTGGTCCACTCACTCCACTGCTATCAATATACCTGAAAGAAGTACAGGTAAAAAATGAGATTGCTCAACAAAGAGAAAGATGCTACTTCAAGGTTGGCAAAAATGGGAAAAACTTACAGCTGCTGCAAGGAGGTCAATTTTCCAAGCTCAATTGGTAACGGTCCAAAGAAGTTGTTTGAGCTAAAACTTCTGTAATATGATACAATTTTTGGAAATTACTAGATGAGTACAGAAGAAGCTTAACAAACACAGAAAATAGCGTTGAAAAAATGCACATGTTTGCTTACAGAGAAACCAACTTGGTTAAATTACCAAGCTCTGGAGGCACTCGACCAGTCAGGTTGTTTATGCCTAGGCTACTGTTCAATCACTCATCATAAAGAAAACAAATATGAATACACCTCAAACGTATATATGAAAATGAAAAACGGCAGTGAGTTTGATTCTATCCATTCAAACTAGCAGAAAGACAAAAAGAAGTTAGTTTAGAAGTTACAGCCTTACAGGTATTGCATATTTTGCAACTGTGCAATTTCATCAGGTATGGGTCCACTCAGAACATTCTGACCCAAATTCCTGCATCATTAGGCAAGATTTCAAATATCAATCAATATCAAAGCAACAAGGAGTTCTTAAATCTTAAGAATAGATCCCTCACAAGTCCATCAGCTCCTTTAGCAGAAAAACTTCCTTGGGTATTTCACCAGAAATGTCTAAAGCATAAACCTTCCTGCATCAAGTGAAATATATTGGAAACTTCCTTTACCCAACAAGAATAAATGTGACAACTAAAAAATGATGAAGGAGAACTAACAGGTGAGTGATGTGGAAACAGATTTCTCACCATCCAGTCCATGCCAGAAAACAGATTTTGACCCAAATCCGGTCTCTCTTTAGCAAAATTAAACAAGAATGTGTACATAATCATAGTGGGTTATGCAACACCTAAAATCAACAAAGGTTGACCTATTTAAATACAAAGAACTAAGAAACTCATGATCTATTTAAATTAAAAATGGCATGGTTCCGATAACTTACTGCATAAGGAGAGTTTTCAATACATAGGGTGGGAGTCCATATGCTGAAGTTGAAGGAAGATGATTACCTTAAGCAGAAAAAAATGTAAAGGTTAAGTTAAATGGATAAATTAATAATAAAAACTCAAACTTAACAAATCAAAGTGTTTACCTTTGATGTCAACGCGTTCTACATGCTCATCGACCTCCCAAGAACTAAGTGGTTCACAAGTCAACCAATTTTGCGTGCAAATTAGTGCTTGGACAGTCTCCGGAGCTAATGAGCTTCGGTATGGATCTATTACACGTCCACCAGTGCTGAATGCGGACTCGGATGCGACGGTGGAAATAGGGATGCCCAATACATCACGTGCGATCTCCTCAAGGATGAGATATCTAAATGAGCTCTTCTTCCACCAATCCAAAATATTAAACTCGGGTATTTTTGGTTCAATCACATCAGACAAATACCTATCCATGTCCGAGCTAAGTACTGAACTGTTTTGCTTCTCAAGATATTGCTCTAGAGCTGTATCAAAATCTTCAGAGTCCAGGTCATCACCAATAATACTTGAGGAACTTCTATGGGCCATATTTAATCTTCCACTACCTAGCCCATAAAACTTGTGTATTGCTCAATCAAATGATTTATGAGCAATCTTACTTTGGCCTCAATTCTATCTCCGCATTCATCCCCTTTGCATCTTTTTAACCAATATGACAAGACTGTAATCTTATATCGAGGGTCAAGGACAAAAGCTACATAAACAATCATGTTCATCCTATCTGTTTTCCCCCAATATTTATCAAACTTAAGTTTCATAATAGAAGCCATCTTCATCAACATATCATCCTCACTTTGACCCATGTTGTTCAAAGTGTTCTCAATTGAACAAATTTGTTGAAATAACATATTAGATGTCACATACAATGAGCCAGAGATTTTCAAAGTGGCATCATAAAAAATTTTTAGAAACTTAATAAAAATACGAGCTATTTTCCAATCTTCAAACGGAGGTGCCAAAAGTTGACTCCTTCACTCCCATTAGTACGGAAGCTCTTTCGTATTTTTCAGTAATACTAAGCATTAGGTATGTTGAGTTCCATCTAGTAGGAACATCTAGACACACCATTTTTTCACACATAATATTCAGCTCGTTTGCACACGTTTTAAACATATCAAGCCTTGCCGGTGAGGACCTCACAAATCTAATTGCTTCTCTAATCTTATTTACAGCATCATGAATAATTTTTAAACCATCACATACAATGAGGTTTAAAATATGTGCAGCACATCGCACATGTATGAACTCGCCTCCCAAAATTGTGAACTCATTATCTCTTATGTTCCTCCTCACATGATCAATAGCAACATCATTGGAGGAGGCATTATCCATGGTGATCGTACAAAGGCGGTTAATCTCCCAATCCGCCAAATAAGACTCTAACATCCAAGCAATGGTCTCACCCTTATGATTAGGAATCTTGAAAAACATTATAATTTTCTTGTGTAATACCCAACTTTGATCAATATAATGGCATGTAACACAAATGTAATTCTTGTTTTGCACCGATGTCCATATATCGGTGGTCAAACTCACTCTTTGACTACTCAACAATGCCTTCAACTTTTGCTTCTCCTCCTTGTATAAACCAATACACTCTTTTTGGAAGGTGGTTCGGGATGGCAATGTGTGTCTAGGCTCTAAATAACCCAAAAATTTAACAAATGCCGGATGCTCTATAACCTTGAATGGCAATTTACACTGGATAAACAAATTAGAAATCATCGCCTTTAATTTTTCACGATCATATTGTCCTAACACTTGAGGACTAGATCTTTTACCATCCATCCTAACTCCAGTGTGTGATGGTGATTTATCCTTCCCAATATTTTTATTCTCTCTAATGGGCGAGTTCGGACAAGAATATCTTAGATGATGTGACATCGATGAAGTACCATTTTTATAATGACATCCATAAATCTTAAAGCAATAATTGCATTGAGCTTTGGGTGCAATGGGATCAATAGGTTCAACCTTTGTAAAATGATCCCATACAAGAGATTGGTTCGTAGCCTTCTTGGCTCTTTTTGACTTTGGGGGGAGAGATGGTGTGGGATTTTGGGTATTCACAGAGGAAGGCACTAAAGGATTAGTGTTTTCCTCTATGTCCAATGAAATAGGCGCTGATCCACCAACACTACCACTAAAATTACCTTCCATCTATTTTAAACATAAAAAATAATGTATATACTTCAGCAAATATAATAAGAACCAACAATTACAGCAAATATCAAACAAGCTTGGCCAATTAGATCATTCTTAGGTAACAAAACAAACAAACCAGATTCACATATAGCATAGGTCCTAGGATAAATTATAAGCACATTCCATCCTATAAGCCACACCAATCTTTTGGTAATACTAACAGATAAATTTATACCATTTCTGCAGTACGTGTACTTCTAGGCACTAAGTTCTTAGTCTGGTATATTTAAGCTGGGCTTCTATTAGATTTTTACGGTATATGACATGATGATAGCTACATGTCATGGACTGCACACACTTCACAACACCACATGAGCCGTATATATCTATAATTAATTAATATGATAAGATTTTTTTGAGAATTATAACTTCAAAAAAGAGATGTACACATGATGATATATCTTATTAATATTTTTATAATTAATAGCTAGAGAAATCGTATATATGTTTGGTTGGATATATGTTTGGTTCAAAAGGATACTGTGTGAGGATTGTATATATGTTTGGTTGGATATATATATATAATTTGGCCCCAAAAGGCATACTTTCTTGTAGTCGCTACTGATCATCAGCCTTAATTTCATACACTGTAACTTCTTCCATGGCCTTGCAACCATCTTTTCCTTCTTTTCTCTCTATATCAATTAATTGTAAGTTTTCTCTTTATAACCATAACTCTTCTCTATTTCTATTAATTTTAGTGGAGGTTGAAATTTAATTTTCGAAATTTGAACTCAGGAAAAACATCGATCAACAAATTAGAACAAAATCTTTTCAGAGATATTTTTAATGAGGATAATTAAGAAATTAAGTGAGCAAGGTAGGTAGATCAGTACGCTCCGTTTAGATCACTAAGATTTACTTTCCATGGTATTGTGATGTGATTATAGTGGTAGATCAGTAATTAGATAAATAATTAGTTTTATAAATTGGTAATAAATATAAACGTTTAGTACTATGCATGAAGTAATAAATTTATTTAATTAAAAGAAATATATAATTTTGTAATGAGTGCAGTCCAGCTATTAAGGAATTAATTAATATGAGCTCACAAGAATTATCATCTCATAACTACATGTATGAAACCTTGAAGAAGATTCCTAAAATTTAAGTTGGGAAGGCTGAATTCATGACAAAAATTAAGATGAAAGCTTTTTGTTTTTTTAAGTAATAATATTATATATATATATATATCAATAGGAGTAACCAAATGCACTGGACGTATACAAGAAAAACACCTAGATGAAAGCTCTTCAAAGACAAATTGTGATCACCACCTTATTGAACACCATTCTTTACATAAATAGGTCAACATACAAAATCGCCATTCAATTGGCAAGCTCTTATAAACTGCAATTCCTCTTTGCAATTGTGTAAATCAGGTATCAGAAATGACATAATAATGGTAAAAGAAAATTCATATTTAAGATGTTCTGATCAGTTGAAGATCAGTATGGAGCACCAAGTTCAGAAAAGATTCCCAACGATGATATTCAGAAAATACTCCAAACCATTGTATTTATTTTTATAATTATCAATCAGTTTAGGGAAAAATGATAATAACTTGATCTTTGTGGAAATGGAAAGGTTGATGCAGCTTCAGTGCACATATTAGGGGATGATCCCAAGTCTTCCAACACTAATTTACCTCTGAGAAAAACACTCCATGGTAGCTTTGACTTGCTTGTCCTAAACAGTTTAATGGAGATTTGTTTCTTGTTTCATCTCTTCCAAATCCTATTGACATTTGCATTTATTTTTTTATCTTGTTTGTTGACCCACTCATTGGGTGGTATTGCCATTTTTATACTTCTTGATTTCAATTAATTGGAGAGTAAATAACATGTTATCAATACAGAAACGGTCAACCTTTTGAAGTGCACACTTGTTTTAGAGATATTATTTGAAGAGACTAATTGATGCATATTTTTCTCTTATGTAAACATAAACATATGGGTTTAGAGACTAACTATGCTTTATTGAATACTTGACGATTATCCACATTTTGGGAATCCAATGCTTAATTTTTTTTTTTTTTTTAGTAAGAAAAACATGGGATTGTTTGCTACCCTCACTAGCTAATCCTAAACCTTCACCTAAATCAGGCATTGCCATAGACCCACTGTAATGGCAAGAAAACTAAATCCCATGTGAAAACAGAGCAAATGAAAAATAATATAAACCAAACAAACAGAGTATTACATAATAAAGTGATTAAAACTAAATACCATGCGAGAAACAGAGAAAAGGAAAAATTCCACTAATAAGGTACAGAGCAATGGAAAATACCTTAAGAGCTTAGAGAGAGAGAGAATATGGATGGTAGCCTCCGCGTGTCTCACCCAGATGCACAAAGCACTTCGAAGTTTTTGTTTCTGTGTTTCGGTGAGGTCGAAAGACTTGAGAGAGAACAGAGCCTTGAGAGAGAAGACCAGAACGGATTCGGGGATTGGAAAAACTTGAGAGAGAAGGCCAGAAGGGACTTAGAGACCGAGAGAGAAGGTGGATTCGAGAAGATGTCAAGACGAGAAGGCAGATTCGAGATGACCCGGTTACAGATTCGAGAAGACGAGAAGGCGGATGCAAACCCTAATCGTTGCGATGCGAGAAGACAAATAGAAAGGGCGGATATTTTCAATTTAAATGACCCGGTTACGGATAACCGGGTTACATTACCGGATCCGTAACCGGATCCGGGATATTATTAACCGCCCGGGTGTAAACCGGGCGGATAACCGCCTGGATGCACCCGGGTTTCCGGGTTCCGGACCGGACTGGAAAAAAATCCAGTCTGGATGCACACCCCTACCATACACCAGCTGAGCTGGCTTTTTTTTTTTTTTTTTTCAAGACGATTCGTTTTGAAGACTACTCTCCACGTTTTCCACCTTCTTCTCCAAATCTTCCATTCGGATTCGCCCCTCCCCCATTTACTTACCAAACCCAACTGAACAATGAAGCGGAATTAATCATTTTCAATCCATTTCAGTTTGCTTGTCCAGATCGCACCAAATGACATAAATTTGGCCAATCCTCTAGCTTTTACATAATGAATCTGAATGAATAAATAGGAAAAAATGTTAGGCAACATATTATAATCCTTGGACTCCATCTACTAAGTAATATACGAAGCAAATGCTTGCATTAATCAACAATTGGCTATTACCAAGTTAAAAAAAAAAAGGAAAAAAGAAGAAGAAGAATAATAAGAAGAAGACATTTCTACGCTCAATATTTTTCATTGTTAAGGAACAAAATTGAGGTGCACTTATATCGTCCAAAAATTTCTGGTCAACACTACCTAAGAAGTGTAAGTTACAATGAATCCAGAAGCCACCCCACTATATAATAATAGAAGGTGGGGGATAAAAGGAAAACTAGAGACAAAAAAATAATAATAATAAAGGGAGCAAAAACGATGTTGTTGATGGGTTTAGAGAGAAGGGGATGGTGTCGACGAGAGAAGAGAGTGGGTATTCTCAGATCTGTTAGGACTTTTCTTAAAGGATGGTGTCGATGGGACAAGGGGATTCAGCTAGGTTAGGGAGGGAGTGTTTCTCAGATCTCTTGGTGTATGTCTTGAGGGCTGTCGTCGGGAAAAATGATTCGGTTTTGGAATATGGGAGAATGATTCATTAGAGGAAGGGGGGAGAGCAGAGTCGACGGGAGAGTGGTTTTGGGAGGGGGGAGAGGGATTCGCAAAGGGAGGGGGAAGACAAAGGATTTGGTAAGGTAGGGGGAGAGCAGAGAGGGATTAGACTGTTTTTAAGAAATCGGGTTTGTCAGCTCAGTTGGTGTGCAGTGTTGGACACTAAACCGGCTTAGGAGTAGAATTACTCATTTTTAAAAAAAAAAAAAATACGTTGTTTCGTGTCCCATTTTCATAATGGTTTTTTATTTTCTTTTGAAACATATATTTATAATTACCCGGTATTCTATTGAGTTCCTTTTGTAGAGAGCTATCTTTGGTTCTAGTTATATTTGTGTTTCATTTGGAAAGGATGCCTAGTTTTTTAATTATCAGCTTCTCGGAGCTTTTAATTTTAGGTAAGGTAAGTTTCATTAATTAAGAAAAAAAATACTTAACTCATCTCACTTCCCAAATATTTTTGGGAGAGATTTAGATAGTGAGTTGAGATGAGAAAAGATGAAATGAAAATTGAATAAAATATTGTTAGAATATTATTTTTTAATATTATTTTTATTTTGTGATTTGAAAAAGCTTAATTGTTTATTGTGTTTTGTGTGTGAGTTTGAAAAAGTTATAATAATGTGAAGATATGAGATGAGATGAGTTGAAAGGCTCTCTCAATCTAAACAAGGCCTAATTTCACGAGCTCTCAACATTATAGCATAACTGGTAAGCCAATGGTCAAGCAATTTGCTCCCCACCCCCCCAAATCGCTCCAAAATGACCCGTTCCGAACCATCTAAACCATTGTTTTCAACCTCTTACCGTACCAGCCAGTACAAGTACCATATACGTTTCGTACTAGCCCAAATACAGGCTGTACTGGCCTATATTTTGACCTTCATGTTTTTTTTTTTCATTTTTTCAAACTACAAGTTTTTTTTTTAATCCTTAATACAGATTAGACTATTTATAATTTATATATAATGTATTCATATATAGACTATTATTTTGGAATATAATTTATTCATATATCAACTATCCTAAAATGATACACGAAACGGTACCAGTCCTGAAATATTTCGTTCCAGTGCCTTGACTGGTACAATTTTCAGTACGGTATTCAAAACATTGATCTAAACAAATTCACGATCACAGGTGATCATAGGTGCATGGAAATTAGAGGCAGCATGAAGAATAAATAAAAGATGTTCTTGACATCATCATAATCCTGCACAAACCATAAACCCTTCTCAAGTTTTCAGTACACACCGCACAATAAAAACTAATACATCCTATGTGTGTACATGACAAGGCGTGCATGAATAAGTATGTTTTCCATCTTGTCCAAAACCCATCAAAGTTGAGAGAGAGAGAGAGAGAGAGAGAGAGAGAGAGATGATGATGATGATTTGATAGAGCTTTGCTCTGTTGTGCTGGGAGAAAGCACTATGTTATGTGCTTGAGAAGTGATGAAGTGCAGTGTGAAGGGTGCTGTGATGAAGTGCAGAAGAATAAAAAGAAGCCTCAACAGTTTTGTTAGTTAATAAAGGACGAATATAGTGTCGTTTGCTTTAATGAATTGGTAGTTATGTTAATTAGTCAATAGTTATACGGTGTCGTTTCCTTTAATGAAGTGTAAATGAAATAGTTGTTGGGTCTCAGGAGGTTAAACACAATTGTTTAATCCTTCTTATATATGTTCATCTCGCAAATTCAGTATAAAGACAGCCATGAGTTGGGGTTGAGGCCAACTCTGGTATTCAAGTGCAATTCCTCTCTCTCTCACTCACTCACTCACTCTCATTCACACTTTCTCTCTCTAATTCTTGATCACATTTCTGGAGGCAGACTCCCTCTGAGTAGTCGAATTCTATTTACAGTAGAAGGGTCCATCACAGTTGGTATCAGCAGTCAGTAGTAATGGCAGAAGGTACAAGATCTTATGCACAGATTGTGGATGTAGTTAGCCAAGTCAGATAGCAGCCAGAAAGGCAACAAAAACAGATAGAGGATACGATTTCCATCTTATTTCAATAGCAAGAAGTGGCAAGACTTGAAAGGGAGAATCAAGAAAAGAGGTTCTCGGAGCTTTTGCAGCATATATCAAGAATTTCTTGCAACAATTCTGAGGGTAATGGACATAATGCAATAAACAATCAGGATGGTCAACGTGAAGGCAAAGATGGCGATAATCATGAAGAAATGGGTGAGGTGCATACTCAAGACATGGGTGACAGATCCTTTTCTAAAGGGATTAAGCTTGACTTTCCAAGATTTTTTTGGTAAGAACCCTACAACATGGATATATAGGGCGAACCAATATTTTTTGTATCATCAGATTCCACTTGGCCAAAGAATTTTTTTGGCTTCATTTCATATGGATGAAGAAGCTCTTATCTGGTTTCAAGATGCTAGTGAAGTAGACATTTTCCATTCTTGGGAAGAATTCACAAAAGCTATCCAAGTTAGATTTGGATCATCAGCTTATGATGATCCAATGGAGGCATTAACACGTTTGAAGCAAGTTAATTTTGTCACTGCTTATAAGGCAGAATTCAAGTTGCTTTCAAATTGAATTAAAGGAGTTTCCGAAAAAAACAAGCTAAGTTGTTTTTTAAGTGATTTGAAGGATGAAGTGAGACTACGTACCAGTGAGGATGTTTAATTCCACTACCTTAAATGATGCCTTTGGGTTGACCAAGATACAAGAACAATATGTTTGGTCGACTACGATATCTTGGAGGGGCACTTCTAGAGATCTTGGTGGTCAATCTGCAGGAGGTCAATACTAGGGACACCTAACGTGTTGCCTAATACTAAACTGCCTTATCAGAAAGTTTTTGAGGCACAAATGCAAGAAAGAAGAAGAAAAGGGCTTTGCTATTTTTGTGAGGATAAGCATCAAGGTCACAAATGCACTAAGCCAAATACTTATTTGTTAGAGGGTATGGATATTCTTGATGATGAAATTGCTTAAGATCAAGATAAGGTAGAGGATAATGAAGAAGCAATGCAGTTTGGTGATATTGCTTCGATTTCCTTGCAAGCTATTGGAGGGACTCCAAATCCTAAGACAATGAGGATTATGGGTAAGATTAATAAAAAGAGGGTGGTCATTTTAATAGACACTGGCAGTACCCATAATTTTGTGGATACTACAGTGGCTGAGAAGTGTGCTTTGGCAGTCAATAAAGATCAATCCATTCAGGTTGGAGTGGCCAATGGAGATGTTGTTCATAGTTTGGGCAGAACTACTGCTGTAGCAGTACAGATGCAATACCAATTTTATTGCTAATTTTCTCACCCTTAATTTGGGAGGGTGTGATGTGGTTATGGGAGTATAGTGACTGCTGTCACTAGGGTCTATACTTTGGAATTTTGCTAAGTTACACATTCAGTTTTCTTATGGCACCAGAACTGTGGTTCTTAAGGGGTTAACATCACCAACTGCTGAGTTGGTTGATAATAAAGAGTTAGCCACTATTTCTAAAGTGGGTTCAAAGGGCTTTTGGCTCCAGTTGATGGCTGTAGAGCATGCTCAGAAACAATCTATCTTGTCCCCTCAAATTGATGAATTGTTGCAAAAATATGAAGGGTTTTTTAGGAACCCAAGGGCCTTCCTCCCAATAGATCTGGAGACCACAAGATTATTTTAAAAGATGAGTGTATACCTATATCCTTGAGGCCATACAGATATCCCCATTTTCAAAAGGCAGAAATTGAAAGCATAGTGGCTGAATTGCTTAAGACTGGGGTTATTAGACCATGTGAATCTCCATTCTCATCGCCTGTGTTGCTGGTCGGAAAGGCAGATGGCTCTTGGAGGATGTGCATGGATTACAAAATGCTCAATGAGGCCACCATTAAATATAAGTACCCCATTCTAGTAGTTGATGAACTCTTGGATGAGTTATTTGGCTCAACTATTTTTTCAAAGCTTGATCTTAGGTCAGGTTATCATCAAATAAGAACGAGGCCTCAAGACATACACAAAATTGCATTTAGAACACATGAGGGACATTATGGGTTCCTTGTTATGTCATTTGGACTTACTAATGCTTCCTCAACTTTTCAACTTCTCATGAATGATGTATTTAAACCATTCTTGAGAAAATTTGTAATTGTGTTCTTTGATGATATTCTAGTGTATAGCAAGGATCTAGAATCTCATTTGACACATTTAGCAACTGTTTTGGGAGTTTTGAAGCAAAATCAGTTATATGCTAAAAAGTCTAGGTGTCACTTTGCATGTCAAGAGATTGAGTACTTAGGCCATTCGATTTCCAGGGGGTGTGAGAGCTGACCCAAGGAAATTACAAGCAATGGTTAATTGGCCAGTTCCAAAAACTCTTGAAGCTTTGAGGGGTTTTTTGGGTTTAACTGGTTATTACAGAAAATTTATTAAACATTATGGCCATATTGCACCCCCACTGACTTCCTTGTTGAAAAATGATGCTTTTTTGTGGAATGAAGAAGCTACCATGGCCTTTAATGAGTTGAAGAAAGCTGTTGTGACTCCTCCTGTGTTAGTATTGCCAGATTTTACTCAAAAGTTTGTGATTAAGTGTGATGCATGTGGAGTAGCAGTGGGTGTTGTGTTGATGCAGAATCAGAAACCCATAGCTTTTTTAAGCCAAGCTTTAAAAGGGAAGAATTTGACACTTTCTACATATGAGAAGGAGTTGCTAGCATTGGTCTTATTCATTAAAAATGGAGGCCTTATTTGTTAGGATTAGTTCTTACAATAAGAACTGATCATTTGAATTTGAAATACTTGTTGGAGAAAAAAGTAGGTACAACAGCTCAACAAAAATGGATCTCAAAGCTGTTGGGCTATAAGTTTTCCATTGAATATAAGAAAGGGATAAAGAACAAGGTGGTTGATGCATGTCTCAAAAAGATTACCAAGAAGATGAAGCTGCAGTGTATGTCGTTTCATACCTTACACCAGTATGGTTAGAAGAGCTTAGACAAGCTTATGTCATAGATCCAATAACTCAGCAACAGTTAGTATTGATGACAGATGGTTCTACTTCACATTCCTCTTTTACTATGAAACATGGGGTGTTATTTAGAAAAGGCAAGATTTATGTGTCTAATTGTCAATAGTTGAAGTTGAAGTTGTTGCATTTTATTCATTATGAGTCCCTCTGATGGTCGTTCAGGATTTCATAAATCCCTCCAAAGGGCAAGATATGAATTTTATTGGCTTGGTTTAAAAAAGGATGTGAAGAGATATGAAGAGCTTCATTTGAGAGTGTGAAACTTGTCAAAGAAAGAAGGTGGAAAACATTCACCTTGCTGGATTATTACAACCCTTGACTGTACCTCAGAATATTTGGACATATTTGTCCATGAACTTTGTGGAAGGCTTGCCAGTTTCTAAGGGTTATTTAGTGGTGATGGTTGTTGTGACTAGGCTGTCAAAGTACTCCCATTTCATGCCTTTAAAACGCCCTTTCATAGCAAAGAAAGTGGTCATATTATTTTTTTACCATGTCTTCAAATTGCATAGTATGCCTCAGAATATTGTTTCTGATAGATGAGCGACTTTCACTAGTTCCTTTTGGAAGAAATTATTCATATTACAAGGAGTCACGCTCTCCTATTCATCTGCCTATCATCCTCAAAGTGATGGCCAAACTGAGGCAGTGAATACATGTCTTGGTGGTATAACACCACGTTTCACACTTCTACCAAGTTAACCCCTTATGAAATGGTTTATGGTAGAGCTCCAACTAAATTGCAATCTTATATTCCTGGTTTATTTGTTAATTAGGCAGTGGAAAAGGTGTTGAGAATAAGAGAAGAGATGTTGGCTATTTTAAAACTTAATCTGCAAGCAACTTAGGAAAGGATGAAATATCAAGCTGATAAGTCCAGGACTGAGAGAGAATTCCAAGTTGGAGATTGTGTGTTTCTCAGGTTACAACCCTATACACAACAGTCCTTAGTTGTTAGGAGAAACTTAAAATTATCCCCCAAGTACTATTGACCATGTTAGATACTTGAGAGGATTAGTCAGGTGGCATACAAGCTGGATTTGCCTCAAACTTCTAGTTTGCATCTAGTGTTTCATGTTTGAAGAATAAGCTAGGCCAGCTAATATCGCCTTTATCTGCCTTACCTCTAGTCAATTTTCATGGTGAATTAGCCCCAGAACCTGAGTGCATTTTATAAAGGAGGACCAGGAAAGTCAATAACAGACCATTGATGGAGGTTCTTGTACAGTGGAAGGGGGCTGCTATCGAGGAAGCTACTTGGGAGGCTTATTGGGAATTACGTGACAAATTCTCTCACCTTGTGGGCAAGGTTCTTTAAAGGGGGAGGGTATGTTATGTGCTTGAGAAGTGATGAAGTGCAATGTGAAAGGTGTTGTGATGAAGTGTAAAAGAATGAAAAGAAGCCTCGACAGTTTTGTTAGTTAATAAAGGATGAATACGATGTCATTTGCTTTAATGAATTGGTAGTTATGTTAGTTAGTCAATAGTTATACGGTGTCATTTCCTTTAATGAAGTGTAAATGAAATAGTCGTTGGGTCTCAAGAGGTTAAACACAGTCGTCTAACCCTTCATGTATATGTTCATCTCGCAAATTCTGTATAAAGGCAGCCATGAGTTGGGGTTGAGGCCGACTCTGGTATTCAAGTGCAATTCCTCTCTCTCTCTCTCTCTCTCTCTCATTCACTCTCAAATTTTTTTTATCACATTTATGGAGGCAGACTCCCTCGAAGAAGTCGAATTCCATTTACAGTAGAAGGGTCCATCATACACTAGCGCGCAATGAAATTAGTTATTTTAATAGTCAAAGTTTAGCTAATATACCACTTTTTGGCTATTGGTTAATCACTCAAAACATGAACTTTACATTAAATTAGTTGCACTCTCTATAATAATAAAATATTATTAATTTTTATTTTTAGGCAACTTTTGGATGTTGAATTGAGTTGAGTTGAGTTGAGATGACAAAATATTGTTAGAATATTATTTTTTAATATTATTATTTTGGGATTTGAAAAAGTTGAATTGTTTATTATATTTTTTGTTGAAATTTGAAAAAATTATAATGATGAGTTGAGATGAGTTTATTATCCAAATGTACCTTAATCTACCTTTTAATGCAATTTTTTATTTGTTTAAATATTTTTTTATTTTTTATTTTCACAATCTCCAACAATCATTTTTGTTTTCACATTCTACCAATGATCTATACAATTAGCATCTGTTGCTCAAATTGCATACTTTCAATTTCATTTTCACAATCCAACATGTTGCTAATATCAAAATTATCACAAAACACATTTTGTATATGTTGTCTGGAATACGCTACTATTGCATGTAAAACCTGAATATTGAAGTCAAACAGAATCCCACTGCAAAAAGGAAAAAAACTTGAATGATAAAGGATGAGCCGTACGAACAGAGTCGATAGGAAATCATAAAATATTCACGACTTTGCTACAGTTGAAGTCATATATGACAGATTAATTAATCCACCCAACCCCCAGTCCCCTAACCACACGCCACACTCCTGACATGGCGAACCCGGTTCGTCGCCATGTCACGGTTTATCATTCATCCCTCCTGAGCTCCTTCATTCTCCCTCTTCTCCCTTAGACCTCTCACTCGACGCAGTACTCTCCTCTTCTCCCTTTCTAACCTCTCACTCGAAGCAGAACTCTCCATCTTCTCCCTCTCCATTACCTTAAACTCTTCTCTCTCACCCCAACGCCCTCACCCCCTTCAGTCCTGAACCCTAGAAAAATTCAGCAACCTCTCACTCGACGCAGTACTCTCCCTCTCGAACCTTTCACTCGAAGCAGAACTCTCCCTCTTATTCCTCTCCATTACCTCAGAATATTTTCTCTCACCCCGACGCCCTCACCTCCTTCAGTCCCTCACCTTAGAAAAATTCAGCAAAACCTTTGAAGACCCATCTCCCTCACCCCCTTCAGTAAGAGAAACTGTCCTTAAAGGTACGTTTTTTTTTCAATTTGTTTTAAATCTCTACCTTCCAAACGACTCTTCAAATAGGCCCTACTAGCCCTAACTTTTCTTCCTAGAGAAGCATAGCCTTTTGAGAGAGAGAGAGAGAGAGAGAGAGGAGCTTTCTCTTACATCGCTTTATCACCACCAAATCTTCAAGTAAGCAATCTATGATTCTCTTCCTTGTCGTTGCTTTTCGATCATTTTCAGTTGCATATCTAATGGTATTAGCTTGAAATGGGTTGAAATAATGGTAATAGCAAACAATGCAGAAAATCTCTTTTTTCGGCTCTCAAGTTTTTCATTCTTAACTCTTTAGGCAGTTGCATAACAAGATGTTACCATCTCTAGTTCTAGCTTTCAGGATTTCTTAGCCCCATTTCCTTTTTCGTACTTAAACAGATTCTATGTATATGTCCTGCATACTGATGTATCATCCATTTTAATCATTAACAACATCCATATCTTACCTTTGAAAAACATTTCTCTCAATCTATGTGTCAGGAATGCAATATTTGAACTTTTATCAAGACATTTTTATTTTGTTGTATCCACCGCTCTGTTTGGAAGTAAAAATTAGGAGGAAAGGAGCACAACATGAAAGAAATTTGTGAGTCCATTAGTTTCCATTCTAAAGCTTTTTTTGTTCACTTTCTTGAACAAATAATCTGTTGATGTTGAAAAACATTATTGGTAATTGGAATTCTTTCCTATTTATGCATTTAACGCTTTTTAGTAATCACATCAAGCTAGACATATCTTTAGCAGTTTGTTTGGTTAACAGAGATTGGGAAACAAAGTAGGAAAGGAAACAAATGGAATGAGAGATTTAAATCTGTTGTTTCCTTTTGCTATGTGTTGTTCTTGGAAAATAAGAATCATTAAATTACTAAAAGGAAATTTATTAAAGACTGAAACTTATTCCGACTCTGGTCTGTCTCCTTTTCTGCTCACCCTTTTTCTTGTAAGTGTTTTTAGCAATGTGTTTTGTTTCCAGGGAAGAGGTGGAATTTAAAAAAAATTGGAAAACCTATGAGTTCTGATTTGTCTTTTTTTTTTTTTTTTCCCCTTGAAAACTTATGAAATCTCCATGTAAGTTTTAACAACATATGAGAAAATGGAGGAAGAGAATTAAATAAACTTTGTATAGGTTGCTCTATTACATCTCAAAGGAGAAACCCTGTTAGTTCTAGACAACTATCTTACTGGACTTTAAAAAATTGAGGGGAATGAGTAATGGTTGAAAATTCTCTTGAACGGTATGCATTTATCACTTTTTACCCTGAACTTCCATTACACCAAAAATTATATGCTCACCTTTGCCTTTTGAATGTTTCAAAGTCACAGTTACTTGAGCCATTGTAAGACTTTTCCACTTTATAGAAAATATTACTAATTTGTTGTTGTCATTTTCTCCTCTTATTAATTTGAAGCTTGAAATTCTTGAATTGTATGCAGGGAGAAACAAGATTTCAATTCTTCATTTGGGTAGATATACTTCAATCAATACTACCAAAACAATTCTGACAAGAGAGAATGAACTTCGGAAGAGGGAGGATGCTTTATGGTTGCATGAGTATGAAGCTCAAAAAAAAAAAAAAAAATGAACAAACTAATAGAGAGAATAAGTTTCACAAACAAGAGGACGAACTTCGAAGAAAGATAGTAGAGAATAGGAATGCACGTATACTGTTGTGTCTATATTGGATTGTATCTCTTGTAATAGTTTTTGGTCGGTTCTGAATGTAGATGTATCATGTTAGTTTTAAATGTAAATAGATCGATCGGATCCTAACGTGTATGATATATTCTCTATGAATATAATTATGACAGCTTATTATGGATATTAAGTTCACTTTTCTGCATTGTAGTTGGCATGATTTTTGAAGTAATTTTTGGAGTTGAAATGTGGCAGGGAAATGCTAACATTTTTTTTCCTGTATGCTGATCTAAAGATATAATTAACTTTTTATGGAATTGGTTTTCATGAGATGTATAGATAATTATTGAGACTGAGGAGTGTACTAGCTATTTGACATCAATGGTATTGATACAATAATAGATTACAGTTGTCGGTACCAAAGATGCATAATCAGTACAACATATTCTCAACTTCATATACAAATTTATTTACAAATTTCTCAACTAGGTTGTATATATGGAAAGTTTAAAATTCTCAATAGGAAATACAAATTTCTTCACAAAAGTCATTCTCCTTTCAACTTCTAGTGTCATTTTCACGTTGAACATTCCTTTCAACTTCTAATACATAGCAATCTAGGTAATGACCAGTGGCACAATCTGGCTCACTTTGTATGCTCAGCCATAACCTCCAAAATAAAGCCAAAACTTAGAAACATTCCAGAGAGTTGATCAAGATAAAAAAGCACCCATTTGCTTCTGCAAGATGATAAAGAATATGGTAATTGCAAACAGAAACACGTACAAACTCCTACACATATAATAATCTTTCACAAATATTTAATAATGACCCTTTGACTGACTCTTTACTAACATGGCTAGATTTTCCCATCAGCATGTTAAAAACAAACAATTCTTATGACTAGAGAAATATTAAATTGTCTCCACTTATCAAAGTAATATTCAACCCGAAACATCTACTCTCTTTCAATATCAGACAACACCATATTTGACAAGAAAATAACACAAATGGGCCATTGAGGAAGCATTTGGCACTGTTTCTACTGCACAATTTAGTTGGTAGCTTATCTACTGAAAATCAACACCATATCTGACATCTTGCAGACACATTGGCCTATTGTCAATAGTGCTTAAGACATCTTTTTTTGTCTGTTCTATTTATCAAGGTAGAAAATGAAATAAGAGGAAAAGTGCTGAGTTTTAAAAGAAAAAAAAAATTGCAGGAACTTAACAGAGTATCTGCATAAAGGAGCCCAATTTTCTGGAAAGTGCACAATTATACCAAAACATAAAAGAAAAAAGAGAAGCGTTTGTTTAGAACCTTTAAGGCTTGGGGTCTGATACAATAAGAGGAAAAGTGTTGAGTTTTTAAGTTCTATAGCGATTGTTTACTAAAACAAAGCTTATATATGATGTCAAAGCAGTAAGAAAAAGAACCTGCTAACCACACAGACAAAAAATAGTGCTGAAGATTTGCAAGAAAAAAAGAAGCAAATACTACAATAAAGAAATATAATAGGCCCCCTTAAGGGAACAAAGCACAAAACTGAAGTGAGATGATCCCTTTTTGTATTGTGATTTGATTTTTCTGGGGGCCAAATTATTTGGTGTTGCATTCTCTCCATTACAAGAAGGGCATGTTCTTGATTTACATAAGGGAGTTCTCTCTTCTCTCCATGATGCATTGGATTCAAGTTTGATAGTGATGGTCATGATCACAAATTATTGTATGCCCAAGAAAAGAAAGAAATGGGTACAAAAAGGTAAAAGAATCATCATTGATGATTAAGCTTCATATTTCATCAGGACAGTGAAATTTTTTGGGTTTAGGATTATATTGAAATTAGAATTAATCTTAGTTGAACAATCAATAATAATGAGAATGAAGTACTTTAGTTGTAATTAATATGCAAGTAATTCAAAACTTGCCATTTGCAAAAGCTGCTTCCATCATGTCTAAGATATTTGCCATTTGTAAAAGCAAGATGCTCTCCCTTCCCAATAGAGCAACCTCCAATTTGGAGAATGAAGATGATACAAAGGGCCCAAGAAATGAATCTGCAATTGGTTTGGTGAGAATAACACAATTTTTTCTACCCTGATTTATTATTGCTTTGGTTTGTGTACCTTTAAAGAATTATTTATTTGATGATGTGATTTTAAGTCATCTTGTCTTACATACTCGCCTATAGTTTTTCTGATTTATAAACTAGTTTTTCATTTATGAATATAGGAAAGAGTCGCGATGTCACCATGCCTCTAAATAGTTATGAAAACAGCAGGGTCAAGCCACTTCTAGATCTTTTTGCTATCTTGGATGTATGGTTCTGTTTAATTCTTCAAGAATTTGAGACCATGCTTATGAACCTTATACCATGCTGTATATCAAGCCTGTGAAACTCTTTCTGGTATATTTCCTCTGTGTTTTCCCCTTCCAACTAGTCCCAGCCAATAAATCTCGCTCATTTCAGATGTTATCAACAACCAAAAAAATTAGTGGCATACATAAAACATCAACAACCCAAAAACCCCACAAAACACAAATCAAACAAACATCAAATTGCAGATCCATAAATGCATAAACACACAATATGAGTAATACTAGAAATGGAGAGATGAAACGAAAATAGAAAAATAAAAACCATTTTCTTTAATTTCTTACCCTTGTAAGATGACATACGGTGGGTCTCGGCAGCTATAATACCAGCAGAGGACTGAAGCTGTGCAGAAATGGTGAAGCTGGAAAAGCTGTAGGGAAATGGTGAACCCATAGTGGAAAATATCCAAATGTTCCCTGACGACACGAAACTCCCTACTCACAAAATTTGTTTTCTACAAAAAAAAATCCAAAAGGCCAAAACACAGTGACATCTCCGTCTCTCACCATTTTGCTTTACAAAAGAATAGGAATGGCAAACCTCTCTTTGAATCCACGTTTAAATCGGCACGTCCCAACCCAACGGGAGCTGGCTGATTTTTCTCCCACTGATTTGCTTTCATTTGTAGTTAAAAGATCCTGCCTTTTTCGAGTTTTGCTTTCGTTGGTAGTATTTTCTCTCTTTTCTAAAGAAGCAAAGTAGAACGCCGAGAGAGGGGGGGGGGGGGGGTTTGGAATTCAAATGAACGTTCTGGACCAAATAAACAATATCCCGCATGTTTTTTTTTTAAATGCCACATAAGCTGGAGTGTGGAGGTTGCGTGAACAATGGGTGGTTGTGTAGTAGTTCTCTATGACGGATAGATTTACTGTAGATAATATTGTAGATAACTTCAGTGAAATTTGAGCCACATTAATTAAATTATGTTTCACTGGCATCTAAACCAATGGCAATGCTTTTAGCTGAGCAATTTATAGCGTTGGGTCAGACCTAGTCTGGAACATAATACTCGGTTCCGATTTATTTTTTCTAAAAAAAAAAAAAAAAATCAATTTTTCAATTTTTCTAAAATTTTAAATTTTTTAAATGAAAAATCACCCGTCCCCTTTCATTGTCATGGTGTATGAGTACATGGATCTCACGAATAGTCCAAGGAAGACATAACGTTTCTGGCCCTATCTCCTTGATGTCATACTTTAAAAGATGTATCCTATTTGATTATGGAGAAAATCAAATCTATAGCCCTCGGCATGTATATCCCAAAATGAATATAAAAAGACAAATAATAAGATTTTATATTGTTTGAAAGGAAAGAGCGGTAGATGTTTAAGAATTTTAATGAACTCTATCGATAAGTTGTCTATTTATTTTTCAAGAATCTCGAATATCAGGGAGGTTCTTTGTCTAATTCAATCTATTACACTGTTATCCTCCCTCCCATTGCATGATGGAGGCAAGGTACACAATGTCCCCACATAAAAAACCTCATATAAAAGCCGACCCCCAAGTACAAAGAACTCTCTTTGATCTCTCTAAGCTCTCGAACAAATTACTAAGGAGATATACTGACTTAAGCATCAAAGACTCCCTGGCCTCCACCAAGGCCCCCCTCTCTCTTTGTTTTCTTAAGTGTGCAGGTGTGAGGACCCTAGACCTTAGTTAATGGAGTCCAACCCAAAGGTGTACGAAACATAACGTTAATAGTGGCGCCATCTGTGGAATCTCTGTAGACTTCATGTGCCCTTCGTATGCCTACGACAACTCGTTCTCAAACAATTCGAGAACAAAAAAAGCAACATCAACAAACCTAGAGGCAAGGCTCATGGTGATGAAGCAACTGGTGGGAAAGCTAACTACCGAAGTAGAGACCCTCCGAAAAGAGAACAATACACTCATAGTAGCCACCAATGGACTAGAAAACGATGCAGGGCCAAAAATAATGAGCACGCAGAATCTAGAAATGCAGGAGGGGGAGGTGAAGTGGGGGAAGAAAGAAGAAACATGTAGAATGAGCTATGTAACCTCAAAGGAAAATACAAAGAGATGGCAAAAAAGATGGGCATGTCGTCAGTAGTAGACCAATTGCTCACTAGCACAGGCCTACCCTACAATGTGGAAGTGATGGCCGTGCCACTGCCACTTGAGTTCCAAGTTCCCCTCATGGATATGTACGACGGGACCAGAGACCCCCTTGAACACCTGGAGACCTTTAGAGCCAATATGACTCTACATGGTTTCTCAAGGGAAGTAGCCTGTAGAGCCTTCCCGCTAACTTTGAGAAGGCCTGCCCAAGTATGGTTTGGCTCTCTAATGCCCGAATCCATAGACAACTTCGGGGTGCTGGCCCACCTGTTTCACACAAAATTTATGTCAAGTCGAAGGAGGAGATGCCCCGTGTCATATCTCCTCATCATTAAGCAAGGAGAAGATGATGGCCTAAAGGCATATATGTCTGTCTAGGTTCAACAAGGAATGCATGACAACAAATGATCAAGATGAGAAAATAACTTTGGTGGCACTGCTAGAGGGAGTATGGCTTCAGTCTCAGTTCATGGCAAAATTAGCCAGGAAAACTCCCGCCATGCTGCGAGAATTTATGGATCAGGCTGAAAACTTTATCAATGCCAAGGACACACTCTGAGCCTTGACCGAGCCTAGGAAGAAAGCACTAGAGCAGACCGATAGAAAGGGGAAGACGTCGAGCAAGAGCAAGGCCCATGAGAGGATGGATAAGAAACTACATGACAACATGAGGGAAGAGGCCCCCACGAGAGGCCTGGGGTTTTGATTGGACTGGGTAGCACTCGTTATTAAAAAAAAAGACCTGTTCGCCGCTCAAGAAGTAGGATACAGGGGCAATAATCATCGTTATTGCACCTTCCACCAGTCCACTAGTCATAACATAGAAGATTGCATTTCCTTGAAAGAGGAAAGAGAGTGAATTGAACGACCAAGACCACAGTATCCTCCCAGCCGTAGACCAGAGCGGGAGTTGAGGAGGAGATTGCATGAAAGGAGTGCAGAAAGGGCCAACATGCGAAGAAAGGAGTGAAGACCACCGCACGGTCACCCCCACACACCACCCCAAGAAGTTTCCCCTTTGGGGAGAGTTCACTACGAAGAGCGAAAAATTGAAAAAATATCCAACATAGATAGAAGAAGAGCATGCCCACTTTAAATACTTTTAGATCCAACAAGTGTCGATGGCTAAGAATCAGAAGGCGGACAAGTTGGCACGAGCAGTGTCCGCGCAAGAAGATTATCCTCTGCCAAAACAAATGGCGATCAAGATTGTTGAGGTACCCGTCGTGGGAATTGAAGTTGTATAAATAAAGCCAGGATCCCTGGAGTGGGCGTTGGATATTATCAAGTATATAGAGGCCAACGAGCTACCCGATGATAGATGGGAAGCTAAAAAAATAAAGAACAGAGCAGCACGCTACACCTACTTGAGGGAGTCTTGTGTAAGAGAGGTTATTCCATGCCTCTCCTGAGGTGTGTCTCTTTCAAAAAAGTCCAACACGTGTTAGCAGAAGTACGGGTACAAACAAAGAAAAATAACAACACAAAGATACAAGAAGGAAGTACACAAAGCAGTCAAGGTTCAACTGGTGGGGTTGTTTGAGAGTACGCTCGGGATCAGCTTCTTCCCTATCGAGGCACCTCACTTTAACGCCGCCGGGTCTGGATGAAGGTCTTGCACTTTCAATGCCCTCAAATTGCTCTGGGGATTCAAGAGCACATGGTCCCTCATTCTCTCCAAGCCTTTTAGAGATCCATAAGTCCAAGCGTCATTTCGAACCAACCGTACATGAGACAACTTCTCACGTAGCTGGGGGATGATGGCTTTAGTGTGATCCAACCGAGAGCGTAGGTTCTAGATGGTTGACTCATGAGTGGCTACCACACGATCAGCCTCGGCAAGCCTAATCTCCAACTTTGCAGCCCTACTCTTCTCTTTGGACTGCCAGGCACCGACCAAAGCATTCTCACCCTCCAAGTCCTTCACCCTCTAGGACTTGGCCTTGAGAGAATCCATCTTATTCTTCAGAGACTGGGAAAGCTCCTTGAACCTCCCTTCTAGCCATTTGTATCACCGGGCATCAGAATCGTGTTGTTTCCCCAACTTTGAGTTCTCAGCTCGCAGCAGGTCCAACTCCTCTTCCAACCATTCATTGGAATGATGCAAAGTCAACCACGCTAAGGATTGAAGTGCCCGGTTCTCGCCTTCTAGCCCCTCCCGGTCATCCACAATGAAGGCCACCAACCGCTCCACTTCCTGCTGTGAAAGTTTTCAAGTCAGTACCAAAAGTAAATATGCTGAAAAGACGTAAAAAGGAATGCGATAAGTTAACCCCAAAAAAAATCCCCTGAGCTTCCCAACCATCTCTTGGACAGGTCAAAGCAAGTCCCATCTACTGCCGATCTTGGGGCAGAGTAATCCCTCCCCTCAGAGGGATTCCCAAATAGGGTGCTATCACCCCCCGATGCTTCAGCGAGCCCCTTGACACTAGCCTCACCATTTGCTTCCCAGAAAACCTCAACTTAAGGGGAGTAAGCAATGGGAGACTTAAGGATAGAAACCTGGTCGAGAAAATCCTCACCTCTAGCAGGACGTTCATCGGACACAGGCGAGGGAACCATCATATCAATCTCTGGAAATGGGGCCACTACCTGGGACACTCGAGTAGTGGTTCCAAAAGAACCTCATAAAATTGTAAGGAGAGCAACACCTCCCCCAGTGAAAGTTCCACAATTCCCACATTGCCCGAAAGGGTAGAAGAAGAAATCTCTAAATGAATTGATCCCGGGCTGAGTGATGTCAGCCATCGAGGGTTCAACCCAAACCTGCCGAAGGGCCTCAACGCCCGCCTCACGTGGAGAAGAAGAAGAAGAAGAAAACATAAATTTTGGAGACAAGGCGGCTTCCCGCCCTTATCCGGGGATGACCTTTGCCATTGAACAAGCACGATAACAAAAGGTTGCCCCGGAGGTGGCAAAGGCGCCGAGTTAGAGCTGCTTTAGGACGGAGAGTCCCTCATGGCCTTTTTCCATTTCCCCTCCATCAGTGAACTAGGGGAGCCTACGAATCTGGGGAATGGTCGGCTGCATCGGTACAATTCGATTGGCAAAACGCATATTGGTCGAGGGAGCCAAGTATCGCCGAAGGTTGCCCTCATCCAACAGCGCCTCGAAAAAAATCTCATTTGGGTGAGCTTTCACTTAGGCGTGAATGGTCTCAATCCGGCTCACTTCCTCCGGAGTAGCGAGGGTCTAGAGCTTTTGTCATTGCCAATGACTTCTTAGATGGCGCGAATGGGTTAGTCGCACTGGTTGACCTGGTCAACAAGAAACTCCCACCCTCTGCCGAACATGAAAAAGAAGCACCGATTCCACCCCTTCACCCTGTTGTATTGCGGCTCTAAATGAGCCAGCACATGGCTAGACCGGATGCGGCATGTGCTACCATTTTGCTTCAAGAGATTGTGGGTAAGGAGAGACTCGCAAGCAATTAGGTCGGGGCACGCAAAACCTACCTCCTCCAACGCCCACTGCCAGATGACACAACATGACACCAAGATTCTACAAGCATTTGGGTGGAGTTTAGCAGGTGTCAAACGAAGGTAGTCTAGCACATTGCGAATTGGACAACAGATTGACAGCCTGAGGCTATGGAAAACATGCTAGGGTACAAAGCTACGTTTGAGGTGTACCATTCAGAATCCACCTACTTGGGGCAACTGCACCTCAAACTCCACGATGCCAAGCGCCTTGAATTTCGACTTCAGTGACTCCAATTAGGTAGGAGTCATAATCGACCGCCTGGAAGACTCATCGAACCCTTGGGACTCAATACAAAACTCAAGAGGATCTTAGCCCCTGGGACTCAATGAGGAGTCAAAAGGTTTGGCATACTTGGAGCTTTTGGGAGCAGGGCGTGAAGAGTTCTTGGGAGCCATGAAAATGTCAAGATGAAGGAAGGGGAGGCAAATTACACACAGAAGACGGTCTCGAAGAAAAGGAAAGGAAGCACAAGGGATTTTGAGAAAGAAGGCGAAAGCAAAAAACTAAGGTAGGCTCCAACTAATGATGGGGTTGGGGTTTAAATAGGCCCCAACGACGGTTAGTATCCCAGATCGTGGGGATACACATGTGCCACACAAGACCAACAAGAAGAGCACGAATGCCGCATCGTTTACTATGTGATACAACATGGAGAGAAAGAGTCGCCTGACACCATCAATGCTAGGAGAATTGAACGGACGCAATCAAGTGCCAAATCCCACTGTCAAAGAACGTGCCACCAAAGTTGGGAGATGAACTGTCTCCTGACACCATTAATGGTGAAAAATTCCTAAGAGTACAATCAAGTGACAACAACTTGACATGTGCCATGAAGCCAAGAGGAATAATGACCGCCCATCTCGAATGCGAGAGAGTACAATGGAAGCAACTACACAAAAATAAGAACAAGAAGACAAAGGCAATAATAAATTCTCATCGGACTAATACGATTGAAATTGTTGGGGTAACTGTAAGGGAATGTACCCCTTTCTATAGGCCCAAACAACAAATCCATGAGGGACCTAGGGAAAAGGGGAGGTTCGGGAGAGCCCAACTTGGCCCAATGACTTCTCTTAAACCAATGATCTTCCTTTAAGAGAAGTCATTGGGCCTTTGTGGAGCACTCGACCCATAAGCAGAACCAACCTGAGAAGCAACCCTCATGCGGGAAAGACGAACGATAGGGACAGATGGGACTCACAGCCTTGACATGCCCCAGTAATGTCGGGCCCTCGAGAACCTGTACAGGTAGGTGGGCGAGAGATGCAGAGGACCCTTGATCTCCTAATAGTAGATATGGGGAGACTCATCAATGACCACTCGTAGGCAGAAGTTTAGTCAAGAAGCCACACAGCATTAATGGTGCAGCTCCCCGAATTCTATGCCGCATTAATGGTACCACCCCAGTAGCCACATCGTATTAAATGATTCTGACCAAACAATAGTCGAAGCGACGTGAGCCCCATAAGGCAAGGGACGGGGTGTCCCCACTCAAAAAATCTCGTATAAAAGCCAACCCCCAAGTATGAAGAACTCTCTCTGATCTCCCAAAATTCTCACACAAACTACTAAGGAGATATACTAACTTAAACATCGGAGACTCTCCTGCCTCTACCAAGGCCCCCTCTCTCTTTATTTTCTTAAGTGTGTAGGTGTGAGCACCCTAGACTTAAGTTACTGAAGCCGGGCCCAAAGACGTATGAAACATGAAGTTAACAACGGTGACCAGGGATGGTGTAAAAATTAATTAGAACTAGTAGTTTTAAAGGTTGAAATTTCCAATTTTATAGTTTTAGTAATAAGTTTATTTGGTTTATCTTATTTTTAAAATTGTATAATCATTACATGAAAATCATGATTAGAGCGTGTAAAACCAAATATTATACCATATTTTAACAGCATATTCTCTTTATAATCATCTTTCGAACAATCGATTTTAGTGAAGGTGAGAGAGGGCAACTCTTTGTTCTTTTTCTCAAAGACCAAAATTCTATGCGGCGTCGTAATCTCATGAGATCAACAGGTTTTGTGAAAGGAAAGTTCCCGGTCACATACTTGGGCGTCCCTCTAGTTGAAGCACGTCTTACATCAAGAGACTTAGAACCACTTATTGAGAAGATTCAGAGGAAAGTAGCTAGCTGGAAATTACATTTACTTTCTCAAGGTGGTAGACTTACGCTTATGATACATTTACTTTATCATGTTTGGCTACACTCCTTTTGGCGGTTCTAAATGTGCCTATGAAAGTTTTCAAAAAACTCAACTCTTTGATCTCTACAATTTTTATGGGAGAATTGAATGCGAAGCCGAGGATGCAATGGTGTGCTTGGGATTAAATATGCAAACCTTACAAGGAAGGGGGACTTGGCATGAGAAACTTCCAAGATGTGTAGAAATCCCTTCACATGAAATTTGCATGGAGATTGTTAATAGTTGATAATCTCTAGACTAGGTTTTTTAGAGCGAAATATGTGAAACACAGACACATTTATCTTGCTGAGGCTAGAGGCAATTCTTCCCAATTATGGAAGTCCATTATGAAGATTTTACTTGAGGTCACAGAGAATGTCATAGTGAAGGTGAGAGAGGGCAACTCTTCATTCTGGTTTGATCGGTAGTTGGCAAGTGGGTTGTTGTGTGGCAGTAGGGACGCTAGGCAGATTGAGATTAAAATAAAAGAGGTATGCATTGACGAAGCCTGGGATGAGAACTAGCTTGTGGGACTAGTCGGTTTAGAAAAAACGAAGGAGATTATGCACGACAATGTGGCTGGTAAGGTGGGAAATGATATTACCGTATGGAAATAAGCTGCTCAGGGGGAGTTTACATTGACCTCAGCGTGGGAACTAATTCGTGTTAGAGGAACGGACCAGCTAGGCATGGACTAGATTTGGCATCACCTTCTTCCGAAGAAAATTTCTGTGTGCATGTGGAAAGCCAAATTCAATGGGATAGCGTTGGACTCTCGGGTACAATCTCTTGGAATACCGTTGGCCTCTCAGTGTAACGGCTGCACTCAAGGCTACTCGAAAGATTTAAATCAAGTGTTGAGCAATGGGAGTATTGCTGCGAACCTATGGAAGACAACAACCATTGAGCTAGGACTTAACCATGTTCCTTGTATGTCATGGTGGGCAACAGTAATGCAGTGGTTCAGTGCGTCAAAGAAATTGAGTCACAGGTGTATTCTTCTTGGCGTTATCCCATCTATTATTACTTGGATTCGGAAGATTTCATCTATTATGGTTAAACAATGGCCTATTTCAGCTAGAGATGAGGCTATCCTTCATGCTCTTAAAGTTCCATAAGTTGATCATGCAAGGCCTGGTCTGAAATTGGTCTATTGGAGGAAACCAGCTGATGGGTGGATTAAGTTGAATGTATATGGGTGTTGCCGGGGCAACCCAGGTACTTGTGGTGGAGGAGTGGTCATTCACGTTGAGAGAGGTAATTTCAAAGGTGCATTCTCTTCTTATTTTTGTCATGGTACTAATAATGAGGCTGAATTAAGGGCGTTAATAGCAGGTATATCGTTGTGTAAAGATTTGGGTTTTAATCAGATAATTATTGTGAGTGATTTCAAGTTGCTATTTAATAGGTTGAGTAGTCGAAAGTGCACAGCGTGGTATCTTTGGGATTATTGGGATGATCTGTTGATTTTGTTGAGAGACGTAAATTTCAACATTAATCATCAGTTTCGCGAAGGGAATAATGCGGCAGATTTCCTCGTCGTAGGGTTGAGGAAGGTTACAATATCACTTTTTCGGATTTTATTGCTTTGCCATGTAAGTTGAAATGTATGCACAGGTCGGATAAAGTGGCATTGCCGCATGTTAGATTGTATGGCTTGTTTATTTGGTTTACTTGGGTTTTTGTTTGGTTTGGTTGTGTTGTTGTTTTGATTTTTGGATGTAAAAGGTTTTTTTCCACCACAAGTGAGGCACTTTTTTAATAAAGTGCAGGAGGTGCCGCCCTCCTTTTGGCAAGAAAAAAAAAAACAAAAAGAAAAAAAAACTATCGATTTTAGTAATCGTCCTCCCAACTATTAAGAAATTGCAATCTACTTCATGTTGACATATATATTATAAATGAATAAAGTATAATAACATGAAGAATTAAAATCTTATAAAATAATTATAAAAAAATAAAACATTGAAAGAAAATTGAATAATAAATTTTGAAAAACTCCCACAAGTGGAAATGTAGAATTTTTGAAGACTGTTGTATCTTCGTCTTCCTATTTTGTTATTTTTTAGAAATAGTAGGGCTAGTTTTATTATTTTAAGGGAAAAGGGGTATGTTGTAAGTTTTTTAAACATAATTGGGGTATTTCGAAGGTGGTTGTCAAGATTGATATTTTGGATGTGATTGCAAGTGGGGCCTTCATGTATTTCCTCTGTTAAACCAGATGAAGGGGGCATTGGAAATTGGAATTGCACTCCTGTTTGCATGTAGATGACGCGAGTTGTAGATTTTGGGTTTAGGCCATCTTTGTTCAAGTTGATGGTATGTGTGTTTGTATGCTCTTTGAATATTGCTCGATCGAGGGAGACTACTTGTCTTCAATATTAGTAATCGCTTCCATCCCCATGACCATATCACCAAGCAGAGTTTATAAATCCTTAGAATGTAACTGAAGTCTCTGATGCATGGGATAGACATAAGTAGCTTCACAAAGATTCAGACACAAACAAAAACACTCGGACCATTCAAGCCATTATGTCTTCCCCTCAGTTATAGAAATGCAATGCATAAATATCATTTTTGCCTCACATCTGATGTCTTCTTATATAAATTGCCAATTCAAACTGTTACAATTGATGGGTTTGATACTTGGACAAATACATAAAACCATCTTGTTTTATTGGTGGAAAAGTTGAGTCACAATTGTTCTCTTCATTCATTGAAACTTGAAAAGCTGGTTATTTACGAGATTTAAGTTCCCCCGAGGCTGTGGGACCTTAAGAAAGAGGAGGAGGGGCATTGGTATTAAATGGGCCTGGGTTAGGGGCAGAGGGAGGAACAGGGCCCTTGGAGAGAGCCTGATGAAAGGGATCATGACGAGGTCGAGGAGGAGAGTCAGAGGTCCTTTTGCTAGGCCCCAATGGAGGAATAGGTACACCTTTGGGCATCATCCCGTACTAGAGACCCTTGGACAGATCTCGTTCTTGTACATGCTTGCTTTTCAGGTTGAGGAAAACTTCTCCTTCTCCTAGAAGACGAATTCTGACGGCCTTTGTATGAAAAATAGCCAGAACAAGCACAAGGGCCACGCACAACCATTTTTGACCGCCTACCTCCATCCTTTTCAATTTCTCAGGCTTCACTATCTCAATTTGATTACCATGGTGCTTTCACAGACGGCCACCCATTAAATGACATCCAACTATTCCTATTTTAGGATTGATATTACTTTTCAATGGTCTTCCTTTTTCTTTGATATTGTACACTAAATTCTCCATCTATTTAAGGAATGATCGAAATTCTTGCTTATTTGAATTTTTCAACGAGGTATCCGTATCCGTATCAGAATTTTTTATAATTTGTTGTGCCGGATATTCTTTTACAATTAGGAGAACAAAACCACTATAACGTGTTAATATTTGACGCTAGGATTTATAAAGACAGTGTAAAATTGGATTGATCCTTGTTCCAGACAGGGAACCCAGGTTTTAAACCCGGGCTGGGTTAGCCCAGTTTATGACCCAGGCCAGAACTTGAATGAATCTGGATTTTTAAGCCTATATTATTACAAAGGCCTAGAATTCAGATTTTTTTTTTCCACAAAAGCCTATATTATTAAACTTTTTTCAAGTAGAGTATAATGTTGAAAAGTATAATTGCTTTAATCTAAAAGCATATATCCTATTACAAACTTTTCAAGAAAAAAATGTTGAAAAGCAGAATTGTTTTTATATTAAAGCAAAATATAATTAAGTTTTTTTGAGGTCATGTTGAACGTTGTTCGTAATAATAAAATATATCAAAATGAAAAACAAAATTTTATGTAAAAAATAAATAAAATTTAGGAACAACTAATTACATTTTTAACTAAAAAAAAATAAAGAAATTCAATATTTATCATGTAAAATGCATGCAACACATAATGCAATTCCCTATATATTATAATATTTGATATTTATACATTACATTACAAAACACATAATTACAATATATGAAAATTACATATCTATGGTCTTTTTACAGTGCTTTCACAGATTGGGTGAAAAAGACTCTGATTTGGTCATCACCTTTGGTCGAGAATACAAGGAAATTGGTGAAGTAAGATTTTGCTTTCCAACAAGTAGCTTCCAGACATCCTTGTTTTCTTGTGAATCATGTTCAAATAAAAATATATAGCAGTTTAATAATGAAAATCTATAGGACACTAAATTCAAGAATAAAGTTTACATGCATATCGCCCGAGACAGATAATAGATCTCAATGACTGACATCTCATATCTATGCGCTCTAAGATTGAAGTAGTGGTAGACAACCCAGTTCTCACTAAGAACCTACAACATGCATAAATACATGAAGGAATGCATTCTGCTTAAACTAAAAAAAGGTAATTATAGTGCAGAACTTACTGCATGTACAGGACCCTTGCTGCGAAGAGGCTCTATTAATGTGAATAGTTCCATTGCTGAAGGAAGAAGATGGCTCGGTCATCTATGCTTGGGCCATTAGGCCCATTCTGTTTTTTTTTAACTCATTTGGGATTGGGCCATTTGGCGCATTCTATTTTAAAAAAAAAAAGGGTGGATTGGACTAGTTTCGTGGACTAGAACAAAAGAAGCCCAAATTTTTTCAACACGACTCTATACCCTCCACATTCCAAGCATAACGGGCAAGACGAAGAGCTGCCTCATTTCCTTGCCTATGGACATGCTGAACTTTGCACTCATCAAATGACTGCAATAAACTCAGAATTTCTTTAAGCAAATTTTTAAGCAGAGATAAAGAGGAGCCAGTTGTTTGTAGTTCTTGGCCAGGAGGGACAAACTCGAAGCTGGGCAAGGCTGGATAGAGCATTGATTAACACCCATTTTGCAAATAGGTTTCATTCAGTGTTCTCTGAATATCTTCAACGGAAGACATCGGATCATTGTCCTATGCTCATTCATTCCCAAAGACCAATGGTAAGCTACGGCCCACAACTTTTTCACTTTCAAAATATATGGGTATCTCATGCAGATGTTTTGCGATGTGTGGAAGCCATTTGGAAGAAAACTACTACATCTGTGGGTCTTGTAAGGTTGGCGGAGAAGTTGAGAAAAACAAAGATTGCACTACGAGCCTGGAATAAACAGGTACTTGGGCATGTGGGGCAGGCCATTAAAGAATTAAAAGAGAGATTGGAGGTCTTAGAGAGTCGGTTAAAAGGTGGCTATGATAAGGAGGTTGAATGTTATTTGTTTGTGACTAAACTTAAACTGGATACATGGGAACAACGTGAAGAATCTAGACTCTCTCAATTGGCAAAAAAAAGGTGGCCTTTAGAGGCTAACCAAAATGGAAAATTCTTCCATGCAGTTGTTAACCAACGGAGAAAAAATAAAGTCATTAAGAACATGCGGCTAGAGAATGGAGTCATTTTGAACTCACCAGAATAGGTCCATCAAGAACCTTTAGTTTATTTTCAAAACTATCTTTCTACAGATTCTTCTGTTGAACAGGTGGATCTCGCACCTCTTATACAGTGCTCTATCTCTGAGGAAAATAATTTGGCTCTTGCTAGAGCCCCGTTTGCGACTGAGATTTTAGCTGCGTTGAAATCAATACCGAAAGAGAGCTCACCTGGATCGGCTTTGGCTCTGGTTTCTATTTAAGTTGCTAGGATTTGATCAAAGAGGATGTTTTTGAGGCAGCCAAGGAGTTCTTTCGGGTTCATCTTTACCTAGATTTTACACGACATCTTATCTAGTGTTGATTCCGAAGGTAGAGGATCTCAAGAGTTTTGACAAGTTCCGTCCTATCAGCCTTTGTTTAGTTGCGTATAAGATTTTTTTCAGAGGTTCTAGTGCAAAGGATGACAACTTATTTATCTTAATTGATTTCTCATGAACAAGGATCATTTATTCTAGGTCGTAGTATCTTTGGAAACATCACTTTGGCTCAGGAATTGGTTCACTCTCTGAATAAGAAAACAAAGGGTGGTAACATTGTGGTGAAGATTGATATGAAAAAAGCCTATGATTGTGTAAATTGGCAATTTTTGTTGAATGTGTTACCCTCTTTCGGCTTTTCTCATCAAGTTTGTAATCTTGTAAGGGAGTGTGTTCAATCCCCTTGGTTCTCCATTATGACGAATGGGACTTTCAAGGGTTTCTTTCAACCGGCTCGGGGTCTAAGACAAGGTGATCCGTTTTCTTCATATTTATTTATTATTCTGGAGGAGGTGTTGTCAAGATTACTTCGCAAGAACTTTGAATAGGGTCTAATTGGTTGTTTTCCGCATTCTGTCGGTGCACCTTTTGTCACACATTTACTGTATGCGGATGATCTTTTAGTTTTTGTGAATGGTGGCAAGCGATCGGTTAACAAGCTTTTAAAAACCTTGGAGGTTTATAAAAAGTGGTCTGGGCAATTAACCAATAAGGAAAAATCGACATTCTTTTTCTCAAAGACCAAAATTCTTGGCGGCATCGTAATCTCATGGGTTGTTGTGTGACAGTAGGGATGCTGGGCAGACTGAGATATTAAAATAAAAGAGGTATGGGTCGACGGAACCTGGGATGAGTACCGGCTTGTGGGACTAGTCGGTTTAGAAAAAACAGAGGAGATTATGCACGACATTGTGGCTGGTAAGGTGGGAAATGATATTACCGTAGGGAAATATGCTGCTTAGGGGGAATTTACATCGGCCTCAGCGTGGGAACTAATTCGCGTCAGAGGAACGGACCAGCTGGGCATGGACTAAATTTGGCATCACCTTCTTCCGAAGAAAATTGATGTGTGCATGTGGAAAGCCAGATTCAATGGACTAGCGTTGGACTCTCGGGTACAATCTCTTCGAATGCCGTTGGCCTCTCAGTGTTACGGCTGCAGTCAGGGCTACTTGAAAGATTTAAATCACGTGCTGAGCATTGGGAGTATTGCTACGAACATATGGAAGACAACAACCATTGGGCTTGGACTTAACCATGCTCCGTGCATGTCATGGTGGGCAACGGTAATGCAGTGGTTCAGTGCATCGAAGAAATCGAGTCACAGCGGGATTCTTCTCAGCGTTGTCCCATCTATTATTACTTGGATATGAAAGATTTCATCTATTATGGTGAAACAATGACCTATTTCTGCTAGAGATGAGGCTATCCTTCGTGCTCTTGAAGTTCCATATGTTGATTGTGCAAGGCCTGGTCCGAAACTGATCTATTCGAGGAAACAGGCTGGTGGGCGGAATAACTTGAATGTAGATGGGTGTTGCCGGGGTGACTCGGGTACTTGTGGTGGAGTGGTGATTGCCATTGAGAGAGGTAATTTCAAAGGTGCGTTCTCTTCTTTTTTTGGTCTTGGTACTAATAATGAGGCTGAATTAAAGGCGTTAATAGCTGGTATATCTTTGTGTAAAGATTTGGGTTTTAATCAGATAGTTATTGAGAGTGATTCCAAGTTGATTGTAAATTGGTTGAGCGGTCGAAAGTGCACGGCATGGTATCTTTGGGATTATTGGGATGATCTGTTGATTTTGTTAACAGACGTAAACTTCAACATTAATCTCCAGTTTCGTGAATGGAATAATGCGGCGGATTTCCTCGCTCGTGGGGGTGAGGAAGGTTACAATAACACTTTTTTGGATTTTATTGCTTTACCACATGAGTTGAAAGGTATGCTCTGGTCAAATAAAGCGGGATTGCCGCATGTTAGATTGTAATGCTTGTTTATATGGTTGGGTTTTTCTTTGGTTTGGTTGTGTTGTTGTTTTGATTTTCGGATGTAAATGGTTTTCTTCCGCCACAAGTGAGGCCCTTTTCTTCTAAAGTGCTATAGGTGCCGCCATCCTTTTGGCAAAAAAAATAAAAATAAAAATAAAAACTAACGATTTGAGTAATCGTCCATCCAACAAATGGAAATGTATAATTTTTGAAGATTGTTGAATCTTCGTTATCCTATTTTGTTATTTTTTAGAAATAGTTGGGCTAATTTTATTATTTTAAGGAAAGAGGGGTATGTTGTAAGTTTTTTTTAATATAATTTGGGTACTCCGGAAGTGATTGTCAAAATTGATATTTTGGATGTGATTGCGAGTGGGGCCTTCATGTATTTCCTCTTTTAAACCAGATGAAGGGGCATTGGAAATTGGAATAGCACTCCTGTTTGTGGATCATCTAGATGATGCGAGTTGTAGAATTTGGGTTTAGGCCATCTTTGTTCAAGTTGATACATTGGAGTAGGTTCGAAGTTTCAAATATATTTTAAGGTTCATAATTGAATGGAATCTAAATTATGATTTAACGTGGTATGTGTGTTTGTATGCTCTCTGAATATTGCTCGATCGAGGTAGATGACTTGTCTTCAATATTAGTAATCGCTTCCATCCCCATGACCATATCACCAAGCAGAGTTTATGACTCGTAAGAATGCAACCGAAGTCTCTGATGGGTGGGATAGACATAAGTAGCTTCACTAAGATTCAGACACAAACAGAAACACTCGGACCATTCAAGCCATTCTGTCTTCCCCTCAGTTATAGAAATGCAATGCATAAATATCATTTTTGCCTCACACCTGATGTCTTCTTATATAAATTGCCAATTCAAACTGTTACAATTGATGGGTTTGATACTTGGACAAATACATAAAACCATCTTGTTTTATTGATGCAAAAGTTGAGTCACAATTGTTCTCTTCATTCGTTGAAACTTGAAAAGCTGGTTATTTACGAGATTTAAGTTCCCCCGAAGCTGTGGGACCTTAAGAAAGAGGAGGAGGGGCAGAGGTATCAAATGGGCCTGGGTTAGGGGCAGAGGGAGGAACAGGGCCCTTGGGGAGAGCCTCATGAAAGGGATCATGAGGAGGTCGAGGAGGAGAGTCAGAGGTCCTTTTGCTAGGCCCGGATGGAGGAATAGGTACACCTTTGGGCTTCATCCCGTAGTAGACACCCTTGGACAGATCTCGTTCTTGTATACCCTTGCTTTTCATGTTGAGGAAAACTTCTCCTTCTCCAAGAAGACGAATTCTGGCGGCCTCTGTATGAAAAATAGCCAGAACAAGCACAAGGGCCACGCACAACCATTTTTGACCGCCTACCTCCATCCTTTTCAATTTCTCAGGCTTCACTGTCTCAATTCGATTACCATGGTGCTTTCACAGACGGCCACCCTTTAAATGACATCCAACAATTCCTATTTTAGGATTCATATTACTTTTCAATGGTCTTCCTTTTTCTTTGATATTGTACACAAAATTCTCCATCTATTTAAGGAATGATCGAAATTCTTGCTTATTTGAATTTGTCAACGAGGTATCCGTTTCCGTATCCGAATTTTTTATAATTTGTTGTGCCAGATATTCTGTTACAATTAGGAGAACAAAACCACTATAACGTGTTAATATTTGACGCTAGGATTTATAAAGACAGTGTAAAATTTGATTCATCCTTGCTCCAGACCGGGAACCCAGGTTTTAAACTCGGGCTGGTTTAGACCGGTTTATGACCCAGGCCAGAACCAGAATGAATTTGGATTTTTAAGCCTAGAATTCGGAGTTTTTTTTTTTTTTTTTTCACAAAAGCCTATATTATTATACTTTTTTCAAGTAGAAGATAATGTTGAAAAGTATAATTGCTCTAATCTAAAAGCATATATCCTATTACAAACTTTTCAATAAAAAATGTTAAAAACCAAAATTGTTTTTATATTAAAGCAAAATATAATTAAGTGTTTTTCAGGTCATGTTGAACGTTGTCCGTAATAATAAAATATATCAAAATGAAAAACTAAATTTTATGTAAAAAATAAATAAAATTTAGAAACAACTAATTACCTTTTTAACAAAAAAATAAATAAATTCAATATTTATTATGTAAAATGCATGCAACACATAATGTAATTCCCTATATATTATAATATTTGATATTTATACATTACATTACAAAACACAAATTTACAATATATGAAAATTACATATCTATGGTCTTTTTACAAGCTATAGCAATTTCCCATAGCACACCTGCATATCCATTCAAAAGGAAATAATGTCAACAAATTACACAATTGAAATATTCTAGGCTGCAAATAATGTCAACAATTATACAATAAAAATATTCTAGGCTGCAAATAATGGACAGTAACAGTGCTTTCACAGATTGGGTGAAAAAGACTTTGATTTTGTCATCACCTTTGGTCAAGAATACAAGGAAATTGGTGAAGTAAGATTTTGCTTTCCAACAAGTAGCTTCCTGACATCCTTGTTTTCCTGTGAATGATGTTCAAATAAAAAATATATAGCACTTTAATAATGAAAATCTATAGGAAACTAAATTCAAGAATAAAGTTTACATGCATATCGCCCGAGACAGATCATAGATCTCAATGACTGACATCTCATATCTATGCGCTCTAAGATTGAAGTAGTGGTAGACAACCCAGTTCTCACTAAGAACCTACAACATGCATAAATACATGAAGGAATGCATTCCACATAAACTAACAAAAGGTAATTATAGAGCAGAACTTACTGCATGTACAAGACCCTTGCTGCGAAGAGGCACTGTTAATGTGAATAGTTCCATAGCTGAAGGAAGAAGATGGCTCCGTCATCTATGCTTGGGCCATTAGGCACACATTCTGTTTTTTTTTTTTTTTTTTTTAACACTTTTGGGCTTGGGCCATTTGGCGCATTCTATTTAAAAAAAAAAAAAAAAGGGGGGCTTGACTATTTTCGTGGCCTTGCACAAAAGAAGCCCAAATTTTTTTAACACGACTCTATACCCTCCACATTCCAAGCATAACGGGCAAGTCGACGAGCTGTCTCATTCCCTTGCCTATGGACATGCTGAACTTTGCACTCATCAAATGACTGCAATAAACTCAGAATTTCTTTAAGCAAATTTTCAAGCAGAGATAAAGAGGAGCCAGTTGTTTGTAGTTCTTGGCCAGGAGGGACAAACTCGAAGCTGGGCAAGGCTGGATAGAGCACTGATTAACATCCATTTTGCAAATAGGTTTCATTCAGCGTTCTCTGAATATCTTCAAGGGAAGACATCGGATCATTGTCCTTTGCTCATTTGTTCCCAAAGACCAATAGTAAGCTACGGCCCACAACTTTTTCGCTTTCAAAATATATGGGTATCTCATGCAGATGTTTTGCGATGTGTGGAAGCCAAATGGAAGAAAACTGCTACATCTGTGGGTCTTGTAAGGTTGGTAGAAAAGTTGAGAAAAACAAAGATTGCACTACGAGCCTGGAATAAACAGGTATTTGGGCATGTGGGGCAGGCCATTAAAGAATTAAAAGAGAGATTGGAGGTCTTAGAGAGTCGGTTACAAGGTGGCTATGATAAGGAGGTTGAATGTGATTTCTTTGCGACTAAACTTAAACTGGATACATGGGAACAATGTGAAGAATCTAGACTCTCTCAATTGGCAAAAAAAAAGGTGGCTTTTAGAGGGTGACCAGAGTGGAAAATTCTTCCATGCAGTTGTTTCTAATGATTCTACTGTTGAACAGGTGGATCTCGCACCTCTTATACAGTGCTCTATCTCTGAGGAAAATAATTTGGCTCTTGCTAGAGCCCCGTTTGCGACTGAGATTTTAGCTGTGTTGAAATCAATACCGAAAGAGAGCTCACCTGGATCGGCTTTGGCTCTGGTTTCTATTTAAGTTGCTAGGATTTGATCAAAGAGGATGTTTTTGAGGCAGCCAAGGAGTTCTTTCGGGTTCATCTTTACCTAGATTTTACACGACATCTTATCTAGTGTTGATTCCGAAGGTAGAGGATCTCAAGAGTTTTGACAAGTTCCGTCCTATCAGCCTTTGTTTAGTTGCGTATAAGATTTTTTTCAGAGGTTCTAGTGCAAAGGATGACAACTTATTTATCTTAATTGATTTCTCATGAACAAGGATCATTTATTCTAGGTCGTAGTATCTTTGAAAACATCACTTTGGCTCAGGAATTGGTTCACTCTCTGAATAAGAAAACAAAGGGTGGTAACATTGTGGTGAAGATTGATATGAAAAAAGCCTATGATTGTGTAAATTGGCAATTTTTGTTGAATGTGTTACCCTCTTTCGGCTTTTCTCATCAAGTTTGTAATCTTGTAAGGGAGTGTGTTCAATCCCCTTGGTTCTCCATTATGACGAATGGGACTTTCAAGGGTTTCTTTCAACCGGCTAGGGGTCTAAGACAAGGTGATCCGTTTTCTTCATATTTATTCATTATTCTGGAGGAGGTGTTGTCAAGATTACTTCGCAAGAACTTTGAATAGGGTCTAATTGGTTGTTTTCCGCATTCTGTCGGTGCACCTTTTGTCACACATTTACTGTATGCGGATGATCTTTTAGTTTTTGTGAATGGTGGCAAGCGATCGGTTAACAAGCTTTTAAAAACCTTGGAGGTTTATGAAAAGTGGTCTGGGCAATTAACCAATAAGGAAAAATCGACATTCTTTTTCTCAAAGACCAAAATTCTTGGCGGCATTGTAATCTCATGAGATCAACAGATTTTGTGGAAGGAAAGTTCCCGGTCACATACTTGGGGGCCCCTCTAGTTGAAGCACATCTTACATCAAGAGACTTAGAACCACTTATTGGGAAGATTCTAAGGAAAGTAGCTGGCTGGAAATTACATTTACTTTCTCAAGGTGGAAGACTTACGCTCATGATACATTTACTTTATCATGTATGGCTACACACCTTTCGGCGGTTCTTAATGTGCCTATGAGAGTTTTCAAAAAACTCAACTCTTTGATCTCTACTTTTTTTTTTGGGAGGATTGAATGGGAAGCCGAGGATGAAATGGTGCGCTTGGGATCGAATATGCAAAGCTTACAAGGAAGGGGGAGTTGGCATGAGAAACTTCCAGGATGTGCAGAAATCCCTTCACATGAAATTTGCATGGAGATTGTTAATAGTAATCTATGGACCAAGTTTTTCAGTGCGAAATATGTGAAACACGGACACATTTATCTTGCTGTGGCTAGAGGCAATTCTTCCCGATTCTGGAAGTCCATTATGAAGGTTTTTCTTGAGGTCACAGAGAATGCCATAGTGAAGGTGAGAGAGGGCTACCATAGTGAAGGTGAGAGAGGGCTACTCTTCGTTCTGGTTTGATCGGTAGTTGGCAAGTGGGTTGTTGTGTGACAGTTGGGATGCTGGGCAGACTGAGATATTAAAATAAAAGAGGTATGGGTTGACGGAACCTGGGATGAGAACCGGCTTGTGGGACTAGTCGGTTTAGAAAAAACAGAGGAGATTATGCACGCCATTGTGGCTGGTAAGGTGGGAAATGATATTACCGTAGGGAAATATGCTGCTCAGGGGGAATTTACATCGGCCTCAGCGTGGGAAGTAATTCGCGTCAGAGGAACGGACCAGCTGGGCATGGACTAAATTTGGCATCACCTTCTTCCGAAGAAAATTGATGTGTGCATGTGGAAAGCCAGATTCAATGGGCTAGCGTTGGACTCTCGGGTACAATCTCTTCGAATGCCGTTGGCCTCTCAGTGTTACGGCTGCAGTCAGGGCTACTTGAAAGATTTAAATCACGTGCTGAGCCCTGGGAGTATTGCTGCGAACATATGGAAGACAACAACCATTGGGCTTGGACTTAACCATGCTCCGTGCATGTCATGGTGGGCAACGGCAATGCAGTGGTTCAGTGCATCGAAGAAATCGAGTCACAGCGGGATTCTTCTCAGCGTTGTCCCATCTATTATTACTTGGATACGAAAGATTTCATCTATTATGGTGAAACAATGACCTATTTCTGCTAGAGATGAGGCTATCCTTCGTGCTCTTGAAGTTCCATATGTTGATTGTGCAAGGCCTGGTCCGAAACTGATCTATTCGAGGAAACCGGCTGATGGGCGGAATAACTTGAATGTAGATGGGTGTTGCCGGGGTGACTCGGGTACTTGTGGTGGAGTGGTGATTGCCATTGAGAGAGGTAATTTCAAAAGTGCGTTCTCTTCTTTTTTTGGTCATGGTACTAATAATGAGGCTGAATTAAAGGCGTTAATAGCTGGTATATCTTTGTGTAAAGATTTGGGTTTTAATCAGATAATTATTGAGAGTGATTCCAAGTTGATTGTAAATTGGTTGAGCGGTCGAAAGTGCACGGCGTGGTATCTTTGGGATTATTGGGATGATCTGTTGATTTTGTTAACAGACGTAGCATTAATCACCAGTTTCGTGAAGGGAATAATGCGGCGGATTTCCTCGCTCGTGGGGGTGAGGAAGGTTACAATAACACTTTTTCGGATTTTATTGTTTTACCACATAAGTTGAAAGGTATGCTCTGGTCGAATAAAGCAGGATTGCCGCATGTTAGATTGTAACGCTTGTTTATATGGTTTACTTGGGTTTTTCTTTGGTTTGGTTGTGTTGTTGTTTTGATTTTCGGATGTAAATGGTTTTCTTCCGCCACAAGTGAGGCCCTTTTCTTCTAAAGTGCTATAGGTGCCGCCATCCTTTTGGCAAAAAAAATAAAAATAAAAATAAAAACTAACGATTTGAGTAATCGTCCATCCAACAAATGGAAATGTATAATTTTTGAAGATTGTTGAATCTTCGTTATCCTATTTTGTTATTTTTTAGAAATAGTTGGGCTAATTTTATTATTTTAAGGAAAGAGGGGTATGTTGTAAGTTTTTTTTAATATAATTTGGGTACTCCGGAAGTGATTGTCAAAATTGATATTTTGGATGTGATTGCGAGTGGGGCCTTCATGTATTTCCTCTTTTAAACCAGATGAAGGGGCATTGGAAATTGGAATAGCACTCCTGTTTGTGGATCATCTAGATGATGCGAGTTGTAGAATTTGGGTTTAGGCCATCTTTGTTCAAGTTGATACATTGGAGTAGGTTCGAAGTTTCAAATATATTTTAAGGTTCATAATTGAATGGAATCTAAATTATGATTTAACGTGGTATGTGTGTTTGTATGCTCTCTGAATATTGCTCGATCGAGGTAGATGACTTGTCTTCAATATTAGTAATCGCTTCCATCCCCATGACCATATCACCAAGCAGAGTTTATGACTCGTAAGAATGCAACCGAAGTCTCTGATGGGTGGGATAGACATAAGTAGCTTCACTAAGATTCAGACACAAACAGAAACACTCGGACCATTCAAGCCATTCTGTCTTCCCCTCAGTTATAGAAATGCAATGCATAAATATCATTTTTGCCTCACACCTGATGTCTTCTTATATAAATTGCCAATTCAAACTGTTACAATTGATGGGTTTGATACTTGGACAAATACATAAAACCATCTTGTTTTATTGATGCAAAAGTTGAGTCACAATTGTTCTCTTCATTCGTTGAAACTTGAAAAGCTGGTTATTTACGAGATTTAAGTTCCCCCGAAGCTGTGGGACCTTAAGAAAGAGGAGGAGGGGCAGAGGTATCAAATGGGCCTGGGTTAGGGGCAGAGGGAGGAACAGGGCCCTTGGGGAGAGCCTCATGAAAGGGATCATGAGGAGGTCGAGGAGGAGAGTCAGAGGTCCTTTTGCTAGGCCCGGATGGAGGAATAGGTACACCTTTGGGCTTCATCCCGTAGTAGACACCCTTGGACAGATCTCGTTCTTGTATACCCTTGCTTTTCATGTTGAGGAAAACTTCTCCTTCTCCAAGAAGACGAATTCTGGCGGCCTCTGTATGAAAAATAGCCAGAACAAGCACAAGGGCCACGCACAACCATTTTTGACCGCCTACCTCCATCCTTTTCAATTTCTCAGGCTTCACTGTCTCAATTCGATTACCATGGTGCTTTCACAGACGGCCACCCTTTAAATGACATCCAACAATTCCTATTTTAGGATTCATATTACTTTTCAATGGTCTTCCTTTTTCTTTGATATTGTACACAAAATTCTCCATCTATTTAAGGAATGATCGAAATTCTTGCTTATTTGAATTTGTCAACGAGGTATCCGTTTCCGTATCCGAATTTTTTATAATTTGTTGTGCCAGATATTCTGTTACAATTAGGAGAACAAAACCACTATAACGTGTTAATATTTGACGCTAGGATTTATAAAGACAGTGTAAAATTTGATTCATCCTTGCTCCAGACCGGGAACCCAGGTTTTAAACTCGGGCTGGTTTAGACCGGTTTATGACCCAGGCCAGAACCAGAATGAATTTGGATTTTTAAGCCTAGAATTCGGAGTTTTTTTTTTTTTTTTTTCACAAAAGCCTATATTATTAAACTTTTTTCAAGTAGAAGATAATGTTGAAAAGTATAATTGCTCTAATCTAAAAGCATATATCCTATTACAAACTTTTCAATAAAAAATGTTAAAAACCAAAATTGTTTTTATATTAAAGCAAAATATAATTAAGTGTTTTTCAGGTCATGTTGAACGTTGTCCGTAATAATAAAATATATCAAAATGAAAAACTAAATTTTATGTAAAAAATAAATAAAATTTAGAAACAACTAATTACCTTTTTAACAAAAAAATAAATAAATTCAATATTTATTATGTAAAATGCATGCAACACATAATGCAATTCCCTATATATTATAATATTTGATATTTATACATTACATTACAAAACACAAATTTACAATATATGAAAATTACATATCTATGGTCTTTTTACAAGCTATAGCAATTTCCCATAGCACACCTGCATATCCATTCAAAAGGAAATAATGTCAACAAATTACACAATTGAAATATTCTAGGCTGCAAATAATGTCAACAATTATACAATAAAAATATTCTAGGCTGCAAATAATGGACAGTAACAGTGCTTTCACAGATTGGGTGAAAAAGACTTTGATTTTGTCATCACCTTTGGTCAAGAATACAAGGAAATTGGTGAAGTAAGATTTTGCTTTCCAACAAGTAGCTTCCTGACATCCTTGTTTTCCTGTGAATGATGTTCAAATAAAAAATATATAGCACTTTAATAATGAAAATCTATAGGAAACTAAATTCAAGAATAAAGTTTACATGCATATCGCCCGAGACAGATCATAGATCTCAATGACTGACATCTCATATCTATGCGCTCTAAGATTGAAGTAGTGGTAGACAACCCAGTTCTCACTAAGAACCTACAACATGCATAAATACATGAAGGAATGCATTCCACATAAACTAACAAAAGGTAATTATAGAGCAGAACTTACTGCATGTACAAGACCCTTGCTGCGAAGAGGCACTGTTAATGTGAATAGTTCCATAGCTGAAGGAAGAAGATGGCTCCGTCATCTATGCTTGGGCCATTAGGCACACATTCTGTTTTTTTTTTTTTTTTTTTAACACTTTTGGGCTTGGGCCATTTGGCGCATTCTATTTAAAAAAAAAAAAAAAGGGGGGCTGGACTATTTTCGTGGCCTTGCACAAAAGAAGCCCAAATTTTTTTAACACGACTCTATACCCTCCACATTCCAAGCATAACGGGCAAGTCGACGAGCTGTCTCATTCCCTTGCCTATGGACATGCTGAACTTTGCACTCATCAAATGACTGCAATAAACTCAGAATTTCTTTAAGCAAATTTTCAAGCAGAGATAAAGAGGAGCCAGTTGTTTGTAGTTCTTGGCCAGGAGGGACAAACTCGAAGCTGGGCAAGGCTGGATAGAGCACTGATTAACATCCATTTTGCAAATAGGTTTCATTCAGCGTTCTCTGAATATCTTCAAGGGAAGACATCGGATCATTGTCCTTTGCTCATTTGTTCCCAAAGACCAATAGTAAGCTACGGCCCACAACTTTTTCGCTTTCAAAATATATGGGTATCTCATGCAGATGTTTTGCGATGTGTGGAAGCCAAATGGAAGAAAACTGCTACATCTGTGGGTCTTGTAAGGTTGGTAGAAAAGTTGAGAAAAACAAAGATTGCACTACGAGCCTGGAATAAACAGGTATTTGGGCATGTGGGGCAGGCCATTAAAGAATTAAAAGAGAGATTGGAGGTCTTAGAGAGTCGGTTACAAGGTGGCTATGATAAGGAGGTTGAATGTGATTTCTTTGCGACTAAACTTAAACTGGATACATGGGAACAATGTGAAGAATCTAGACTCTCTCAATTGGCAAAAAAAAAGGTGGCTTTTAGAGGGTGACCAGAGTGGAAAATTCTTCCATGCAGTTGTTTCTAATGATTCTACTGTTGAACAGGTGGATCTCGCACCTCTTATACAGTGCTCTATCTCTGAGGAAAATAATTTGGCTCTTGCTAGAGCCCCGTTTGCGACTGAGATTTTAGCTGTGTTGAAATCAATACCGAAAGAGAGCTCACCTGGATCGGCTTTGGCTCTGGTTTCTATTTAAGTTGCTAGGATTTGATCAAAGAGGATGTTTTTGAGGCAGCCAAGGAGTTCTTTCGGGTTCATCTTTACCTAGATTTTACACGACATCTTATCTAGTGTTGATTCCGAAGGTAGAGGATCTCAAGAGTTTTGACAAGTTCCGTCCTATCAGCCTTTGTTTAGTTGCGTATAAGATTTTTTTCAGAGGTTCTAGTGCAAAGGATGACAACTTATTTATCTTAATTGATTTCTCATGAACAAGGATCATTTATTCTAGGTCGTAGTATCTTTGAAAACATCACTTTGGCTCAGGAATTGGTTCACTCTCTGAATAAGAAAACAAAGGGTGGTAACATTGTGGTGAAGATTGATATGAAAAAAGCCTATGATTGTGTAAATTGGCAATTTTTGTTGAATGTGTTACCCTCTTTCGGCTTTTCTCATCAAGTTTGTAATCTTGTAAGGGAGTGTGTTCAATCCCCTTGGTTCTCCATTATGACGAATGGGACTTTCAAGGGTTTCTTTCAACCGGCTAGGGGTCTAAGACAAGGTGATCCGTTTTCTTCATATTTATTCATTATTCTGGAGGAGGTGTTGTCAAGATTACTTCGCAAGAACTTTGAATAGGGTCTAATTGGTTGTTTTCCGCATTCTGTCGGTGCACCTTTTGTCACACATTTACTGTATGCGGATGATCTTTTAGTTTTTGTGAATGGTGGCAAGCGATCGGTTAACAAGCTTTTAAAAACCTTGGAGGTTTATGAAAAGTGGTCTGGGCAATTAACCAATAAGGAAAAATCGACATTCTTTTTCTCAAAGACCAAAATTCTTGGCGGCATTGTAATCTCATGAGATCAACAGATTTTGTGGAAGGAAAGTTCCCGGTCACATACTTGGGGGCCCCTCTAGTTGAAGCACATCTTACATCAAGAGACTTAGAACCACTTATTGGGAAGATTCTAAGGAAAGTAGCTGGCTGGAAATTACATTTACTTTCTCAAGGTGGAAGACTTACGCTCATGATACATTTACTTTATCATGTATGGCTACACACCTTTCGGCGGTTCTTAATGTGCCTATGAGAGTTTTCAAAAAACTCAACTCTTTGATCTCTACTTTTTTTTTTGGGAGGATTGAATGGGAAGCCGAGGATGAAATGGTGCGCTTGGGATCGAATATGCAAAGCTTACAAGGAAGGGGGAGTTGGCATGAGAAACTTCCAGGATGTGCAGAAATCCCTTCACATGAAATTTGCATGGAGATTGTTAATAGTAATCTATGGACCAAGTTTTTCAGTGCGAAATATGTGAAACACGGACACATTTATCTTGCTGTGGCTAGAGGCAATTCTTCCCGATTCTGGAAGTCCATTATGAAGGTTTTTCTTGAGGTCACAGAGAATGCCATAGTGAAGGTGAGAGAGGGCTACCATAGTGAAGGTGAGAGAGGGCTACTCTTCGTTCTGGTTTGATCGGTAGTTGGCAAGTGGGTTGTTGTGTGACAGTTGGGATGCTGGGCAGACTGAGATATTAAAATAAAAGAGGTATGGGTTGACGGAACCTGGGATGAGAACCGGCTTGTGGGACTAGTCGGTTTAGAAAAAACAGAGGAGATTATGCACGCCATTGTGGCTGGTAAGGTGGGAAATGATATTACCGTAGGGAAATATGCTGCTCAGGGGGAATTTACATCGGCCTCAGCGTGGGAAGTAATTCGCGTCAGAGGAACGGACCAGCTGGGCATGGACTAAATTTGGCATCACCTTCTTCCGAAGAAAATTGATGTGTGCATGTGGAAAGCCAGATTCAATGGGCTAGCGTTGGACTCTCGGGTACAATCTCTTCGAATGCCGTTGGCCTCTCAGTGTTACGGCTGCAGTCAGGGCTACTTGAAAGATTTAAATCACGTGCTGAGCCCTGGGAGTATTGCTGCGAACATATGGAAGACAACAACCATTGGGCTTGGACTTAACCATGCTCCGTGCATGTCATGGTGGGCAACGGCAATGCAGTGGTTCAGTGCATCGAAGAAATCGAGTCACAGCGGGATTCTTCTCAGCGTTGTCCCATCTATTATTACTTGGATACGAAAGATTTCATCTATTATGGTGAAACAATGACCTATTTCTGCTAGAGATGAGGCTATCCTTCGTGCTCTTGAAGTTCCATATGTTGATTGTGCAAGGCCTGGTCCGAAACTGATCTATTCGAGGAAACCGGCTGATGGGCGGAATAACTTGAATGTAGATGGGTGTTGCCGGGGTGACTCGGGTACTTGTGGTGGAGTGGTGATTGCCATTGAGAGAGGTAATTTCAAAAGTGCGTTCTCTTCTTTTTTTGGTCATGGTACTAATAATGAGGCTGAATTAAAGGCGTTAATAGCTGGTATATCTTTGTGTAAAGATTTGGGTTTTAATCAGATAATTATTGAGAGTGATTCCAAGTTGATTGTAAATTGGTTGAGCGGTCGAAAGTGCACGGCGTGGTATCTTTGGGATTATTGGGATGATCTGTTGATTTTGTTAACAGACGTAGCATTAATCACCAGTTTCGTGAAGGGAATAATGCGGCGGATTTCCTCGCTCGTGGGGGTGAGGAAGGTTACAATAACACTTTTTCGGATTTTATTGTTTTACCACATAAGTTGAAAGGTATGCTCTGGTCGAATAAAGCAGGATTGCCGCATGTTAGATTGTAACGCTTGTTTATATGGTTTACTTGGGTTTTTCTTTGGTTTGGTTGTGTTGTTGTTTTGATTTTCGGATGTAAATGGTTTTCTTCCGCCACAAGTGAGGCCCTTTTCTTCTAAAGTGCTATAGGTGCCGCCATCCTTTTGGCAAAAAAAATAAAAATAAAAATAAAAACTAACGATTTGAGTAATCGTCCATCCAACAAATGGAAATGTATAATTTTTGAAGATTGTTGAATCTTCGTTATCCTATTTTGTTATTTTTTAGAAATAGTTGGGCTAATTTTATTATTTTAAGGAAAGAGGGGTATGTTGTAAGTTTTTTTAATATAATTTGGGTACTCCGGAAGTGATTGTCAAAATTGATATTTTTGATGTGATTGCGAGTGGGGCCTTCATGTATTTCCTCTTTTAAACCAGATGAAGGGGCATTGGAAATTGGAATAGCACTCCTGTTTGTGGATCATCTAGATGATGCGAGTTGTAGAATTTGGGTTTAGGCTATCTTTGTTCAAGTTGATACATTGGAGTAGGTTCGAAGTTTCAAATATATTTTAAGGTTCATAATTGAATGGAATCTAAATTATGATTTAACGTGGTATGTGTGTTTGTATGCTCTCTGAATATTGCTCGATCGAGGTAGATGACTTGTCTTCAATATTAGTAATCGCTTCCATCCCCATGACCATATCACCAAGCAGAGTTTATGACTCGTAAGAATGCAACCGAAGTCTCTGATGGGTGGGATAGACATAAGTAGCTTCACTAAGATTCAGACACAAACAGAAACACTCGGACCATTCAAGCCATTCTGTCTTCCCCTCAGTTATAGAAATGCAATGCATAAATATCATTTTTGCCTCACACCTGATGTCTTCTTATATAAATTGCCAATTCAAACTGTTACAATTGATGGGTTTGATACTTGGACAAATACATAAAACCATCTTGTTTTATTGATGCAAAAGTTGAGTCACAATTGTTCTCTTCATTCGTTGAAACTTGAAAAGCTGGTTATTTACGAGATTTAAGTTCCCCCGAAGCTGTGGGACCTTAAGAAAGAGGAGGAGGGGCAGAGGTATCAAATGGGCCTGGGTTAGGGGCAGAGGGAGGAACAGGGCCCTTGGGGAGAGCCTCAAGAAAGGGATCATGAGGAGGTCGAGGAGGAGAGTCAGAGGTCCTTTTGCTAGGCCCGGATGGAGGAATAGGTACACCTTTGGGCTTCATCCCGTAGTAGACACCCTTGGACAGATCTCGTTCTTGTATACCCTTGCTTTTCATGTTGAGGAAAACTTCTCCTTCTCCAAGAAGACGAATTCTGGCGGCCTCTGTATGAAAAATAGCCAGAACAAGCACAAGGGCCACGCACAACCATTTTTGACCGCCTACCTCCATCCTTTTCAATTTCTCAGGCTTCACTGTCTCAATTCGATTACCATGGTGCTTTCACAGACGGCCACCCTTTAAATGACATCCAACAATTCCTATTTTAGGATTCATATTACTTTTCAATGGTCTTCCTTTTTCTTTGATATTGTACACAAAATTCTCCATCTATTTAAGGAATGATCGAAATTCTTGCTTATTTGAATTTGTCAACGAGGTATCCGTTTCCGTATCTGAATTTTTTATAATTTGTTGTGCCAGATATTCTGTTACAATTAGGAGAACAAAACCACTATAACGTGTTAATATTTGACGCTAGGATTTATAAAGACAGTGTAAAATTTGATTCATCCTTGTTCCAGACCGGGAACCCAGGTTTTAAACTCGAGCTGGTTTAGCCCGGTTTATGACCCAGGCCAGAACCAGAATGAATTTGGATTTTTAAGCCTAGAATTCGGAGTTTTTTTTTTTTTCACAAAAGCCTATATTACTAAACTTTTTTCAAGTAGAAGATAATGTTGAAAAGTATAATTGCTCTAATCTAAAAGCATATATCCTATCACAAACTTTTCAATAAAAAATGTTAGAAACCAAAATTGTTTTTATATTAAAGCAAAATATAATTAAGTGTTTTTCAAGTCATGTTGAACGTTGTCCGTAATAATAAAATATATCAAAATGAAAAACTAAATTTTATGTAAAAAATAAATAAAATTTAGAAACAACTAATTACCTTTTTAACTAAAAAAAATAAAGAAATTCAATATTTATCATGTAAAATGCATGCAACACATAATGTAATTCCCTATATATTATAATATTTGATATTTATACATTACATTACAAAACACATAATTACAATTTATGAAACTTACATATCTATGGTCTTTTTACAAGCTATAGCAATTTCCCATAGCACACCTGCATGTCCATTCAAAAGGAAATAATGTCAACAAATTATACAATTGAAATATTCTAGGCTGCAAATAATGGACAGTAACAGTGCTTTCACAGATTGGGTGAAAAAGACTCTGATTTTGTCATCACCTTTGGTCAAGAATATAAGGAAATTGGTGAAGTAAGATTTTGCTTTCCAACAAGTAGCCTCCAGACATCCTTGTTTTTCTGTGAATCATGTTCAAATAAAAAATATATAGCAGTTTAATAATGAAAATCTATAGGACACTAAATTCAAGAATAAAGTTTACATGCATATTGCCCGAGACAGATCATAGATCTCAATAACTGATATCTCATATCTATGCGCTTTAAGATTGAAGTAGTGGTAGACAACCCAGTTCTCACTAAGAACCTACAACATGCATAAATACATGAAGGAATGCATTCCACATAAAGTAAAAAAAGGTAATTATAGTGCAGAACTTGCTGCATGTACAAGACGGTTGCTGCGAAGAGGCACTATTCATGTGAATAGTTCCATAGCTGAAGGAAGAAGATGGCTCAGTCATCTATGCTATGCTGTTTGTTTGTTTTTTTTTTTTTTTAACTCATTTGGGCTTTGGCCATTTGGCACATTCTATTTAAAAAAAAAAAAGGTGGGCTGGACTTTTTTCGTGGCCTTGCACAAAATAAGCGCAAATTTTTTTAACACAGATCGAGAATAGTCTCGGTGGATCTCGGTCTGAATTTTATTGGACCGGTTTTATTTGGTTCTGTCCACGGTTCAGGAGTTTTTCAGACCGTACCAGACTTGACCGAACCGAATAAAAATTTAAAAATATATATATTAATTATATAATTCTCATTTAACCAATTAACCTAATCTTATCACTAACTCACCATTAAATAATTATTAACTTATAGTCTAATACTAATATTTATACTAATACAAGTATTATATTAATAGTTTAGACTCTTCTTCTATCCTCTAATATAGTGTATATAAAAAAAAAATACTAATAGTCTAATATAGACTAAGAGTCTAAGACTATAATTATAGTTATACTAATATTATAATATAGTTATAACTTATACTAAATCACTATTACTAATATTAGTATATTACTAATAGTTTAATACTAATACTATTATATAGTTATAACTTATACTAATCATTGATTCATTATTCATAATAACTAATCACTGTAAGTCTATAGTATTAATGTATTGTTATATTATATATAGTATTAGTATCACTATATCATTATAATATAAATATTATAATATAGTTATAACTTGTACTAAATCACTATAACTAATATTAGTATATTACTATTTACTAATAGTCTAATATTAATAGTATTATATAGTTATAACTTATACTAATCATGGATTCATGATTCATAATAACTAATCACTATAAGTCTATAGTATTAATGTATTATTATATAATATATAGTATTAGTATCACTATATCATTATAATATATATTACTATTACTATTAGTAATTTAGTATTGGTATAGTCTATAGTTATTTAGTATAATATAAGTATTATATTATACTAAGTACCACCGATATAACTATTATAAGTTATAATAATTTTACTCATATAAGAGTTATAGTATTAATAATTTAATAGCATATTATAAAAGTTATAGTATTATAGCATAATATTTGCATAATAGTATAGTATTAATATCACTATAACTTATAAGCTATAACTATATATACCTAATAGGCTAATAGCCTAATACAATGATTTATTCATCATATAATGATATTCCTAATACAATGATTTATTAATCACATTACAAATTTACATATACAAAATGTAAAAACTTAAAAGTTTAAAAGATGGAAGAATTGAAAATTATCATAAATTTATAATACATTGAATTTGAGTCATTGACTCATTGACAATGTGACATACTCTAAGTTAGTAACAAATTAGAAATTTACATTTAACATCATAAATATAATTATCATTAATTATTTTTTTAATGAGTTAATTAAATAATCCACATTAAGTAGTTTATTTAATTTTAATTTTACTAATTTAAATAATTTTTTTAATTAATTTATGTGCCAAAAAGATAAAAGAATCACAGATTCACAATAAAGTTACATTCTGCTACTAGGAACGGCGCCGTTTAGGTACAAAATGGCACCCAAGCGGTGCCGTTTTAGTCACTGCAGGCGAAAAAAAATAACTGGGTTGTGCAAAACGGCGTCATTTCACGCAACCCAATTATTTTTTTCCAATTTATCAGAGTCTATCCCAACCAAAAATGTGAGACTTGAGCCGTGCCACCTACAATGGACAGGCCCGACGAGGACGTTGAAAATTTAAGGGGGGTAAATTGTGATACACCATATGATATGGATAAGGGTAGGTGGTGTATGAGATTCCACATTGCTTGGGAAAGAGAAGTTCTTGCTCTTTATAAAGTTCCAACGGGGCTCCAATTGTATCATTGACTAGTCCTTTTGGAGTATAGATCATGTGGTTTGGGCCTTCCATTGGGGCGTTACAATAACAGTGAAAAACAAAGTGCACCCTTTATTGCAACTTTGTTTCGGGAAATAAGGGATCCTTTTTGGAGGTTTCAAAGAAATCGCCTCAATTTCCTGCACTTCACGGTAGTTTTGAGGGTTGGCGAGATGGTTTTAAGGTGGCCAATGGGGTGGTTGGGAAGCCTAATTTGCTATCAAATCTGCTTCCCAAGGGGTTGGTATTTCAAGGGCGGCATGACAAAGGGTAAATAAGGTTTATTGTTATTGGCCATGCAAAGAGACTTATTGCTTATGAAGGAGAAGGTTAACTTTTATGTTAAATTGGGTGGAATTGGGCCTAGGCTTGTCGATGGGCTCTGTTGGTTCAGGGGCTGGATTGTTGGGCAAGCAGAAGGCTATTCCTGTTGATAGGTCGGTCAGTCGTATGGGATCTTAGGCAGGTGTGGTGGATAAAGTCAATGTTAGAGGACATAGTTGTAATTAGTATAGTTTATGAGTATACAATGGTCATTTGTATGTAGTATGTATAAGATGTTGAATGTTAATGAAAAGTGTGAATTCATTCTCTGTTGAATGTTCGACTACATGGTATCAGAGCAAAGTGTAGTCAGTTAGTGGTGGTTGTGGTTGTGCGACGGCACTGTGGTATCACCGTCCTTGTCTGTGGTGGTTTTCAGCCGTTGTCCTCTTTGTCGTTGGTGGCCGGTATCTGTTTTGAGGTGTTTCTGGTGACCTCAGGTGTCGTCTCCGGTACTGGACACCAGAATTGAGATCGCCAGCATTTTCTGTGCACACAGGTGTGTCTCCCGTCGTCATCGGCTGCCGGAAGCCCTGTTTATCGCGGTCGACGTCTCGTAGTGTTTGGTGGCAGGTCTCTACTATCTTGTCCTCGAATACGTCTACCCCCAATCCGTTGTAAGGTCTTATTTCTATCCAGGATAACGTACGTTTGGTAACACGTATACGGTAAACTTATTCCTGTTTTGGATAAGTTATCCTCGTTTGGGATAACCTATTCCAGTTTAGGGTTAGTTTTTGAAGCCTGTATCGATGATGCCCGATACATACCGGTTCAGAACCGAAACAGAGCGGTTCAAACCTGATATAGGCCGGTTCAGACCCGATACAGGCCGGTTCAGAATCGATACTTACTTGTTTCGGTCGGTACATGCTTGTTTCGACCAATACAGATCCGAAATTTGGGTTTTTAATTTGGGTTTCTACTTTTCCAGATTGTGTCTCCCAGTAATTCATCCATATTTCTTATTTTATATGTATTCTTGACTCCAAGTTGAATTGTTGTGATACTTTTCTCCATGACAACTAAATTTGAGTCAATGTCTCTTGCACCAAACATTAATATGTCTATGACTTCGGTAAAGTTGGATAGAAAAAACTATATGTTGTGGTCAAAATCTGTTGAAATGTTTTTGAAAGGCAAGGGCCTTCATCGTACCCACTTGATTGATCCAATGCCTGACTCAGCTAGTTCTACATTTGCTCAATGGGAGCAAGAATATGCTCAAATATTGTCCCTAATGTTGACCAGTATTGAGCCTAATATTTGCACCAGCTTAATACATTTTGACACCGCTCAAGAGGTGTGGAAGCATCTCAGACAGATGTATTCAGGTGCTGGGAACATAACCCGTATTTATGAGTTGTGTCAGCAATTCTTTGGGTTGGAACAGCGTGCTTTGGGCCTGGAAGAATATTATTCTCAAGTGATAAGCATATGTGAAGAACTCAGAATGTATCAACCTATCACTTCTGATGTTTCAAGTATGCTAAAACAACGGGAAGATTTTAATGTTGTTCGGTTTCTTGTTGGCTTAAAACCTGAGTATGAGTCAGTGCGTTCTCAAATTCTGGCAAGTCCACCACTTCCCTCATTCCCTGATGTATTCTCCCGACTTCAGCAAGCCACATTATCTGGACAAGGATCTCAGTTTTCTTCAAATCAGAATAATGAGAGATCCGCTTTAGCTGCCTCCTATGTTGCTCCCTGTGGGCGTGGAGGCCGGAGTGGTAAAGATGCACGTGGGGGGCGTGATGCCATAGGTAATCGCACTCGAGGTCATGAATCTCGTAAGTGCACTCATTGTGGTCGCACTAATCACTCGGTGGACTATTGTTAAGATCTCCATGGTAGACCATCTGGATCTGCTAATCAAGCTATTTGCCACAATGCTACATTACCGTCAACGAGTTCCAACCCGACTCCAGAGATGATTAGCATATCAAAGGATGAGTATGATCAGTTTTTGGCTCGCACACAAGCGACTTCATCTTCCATATCTACTCATGCCCATTCAGGTACAGTGTCTACCTGTCTTGTCTCATCTACTCAAGATCCATAGATCATCGATTCAGAAGCTAATGAACATTTGACCGGTTTGTCTTATTCCTTATCTAAGTTACATACTTTGACATATCCAAAGAGTGTTACTCTTGCTAATGGCTCTCTTGCTAAAGTTACAGGCATTGGATCCACTAAGCTCACTGATTCTATATCCTTGTCATCTGTTCTATATACTCCTAGTTTTCCCTTTAATTTGTTGTCCATTAGTCAAATTACTCAAACTCTTCAATGTTCTGTGACTTTTTATCCTTCTGTATGTATCTTTCAGGATCTCAAGACGGGGAAGAAGATTGGTTCGGGGCATGAAGCTAGTGGTCTGTATTACCTTGATGTCAAACAGTCACCCACTCGAGCCCTCACATCCTCATCATCTGCTTTTGAATGGCATTGTCGCCTTGGACACCCTTCTCTTTCTCTTTTGAAACGTCAAGTTAGGAATCTTGAAAATGCATCTTCCTTTCCTTGTGAAGCATGTCAGCTTAGCAAACACCATCGTGTGTCTTTTGTACCTCGAGTTGATAATCGAGCATCTAGTTCTTTTGAATTGGTTCACTCTGATATATGGGGACCAATCAACATTGTATCAAACAAGTTTCAATATTTTGTTACATTTGTTGATGACTATTCTCGTATGACATGGTTGTTTCTAATGAAGGCACGATCTGAACTTCTTTCCATATTCAAAGTCTTTCGAAAAGAAATTAAAACTCAATTTTGATAAAAAGTTCAAATTTTGCATTCTGACAATGCTAGAGAATACAAATCTAGTGCCTTTCCTAAACGTTTTTGGAGTGATGGTGTTCTTACTGCATGTCACCTTATTAACCGTATGTCTTCATCAGTCCTCGATGGTTTCTCTCCATTCTCCATCTTGTTCCCTTCGTCTCCGCCTTTTTCTCTCCCCCAAAAATCTTTGGGTGTGTTTGCTATATTCATAACCTTGGCCCAGGTTTTGATAAGCTTGATCCACGTGCTACCAAGTGTTTCTTTGTTGGTTATTCCTGGACTCAAAAAGGATATCGCTGCTATAGTCCTGCTCTTAGACGTTACTTCACTAGTGCTGATGTCACCTTCTTTTAGTCCATACCCTATTTCTTGACAACATCTTCAGTTGTTGAGTGTGATCCTCTACCATTACCTACTCTTACCCTTTCTCTTGCACACTCACCTACTTTTACCCAATCCTCCTCAGTTCCTTCCCTTGTTCCTTTACAGGTGTACTCGCGTCGCATACAGCCCCCGGCTCCCATGCCTCCACCAATCTTGTCTCTATCTTCAGATCCTGAGTTACCTAGTGCTTTAGACTCTCCACCTATTGCTCTCCGAAAAGGTACTCATTCTTGTGTTACTCAACATCCGATTGTCCAATATGTCTCTTGTCATGCCTTATCTCCATCTTTTTCATACTTTACTTCTCTACTTTCAAAACTTTCTGTTCCTACGACAGTTCATGATGCTTTATCTGATTCGGAATGGAGGATAGCTATGAAAAATGAAATGGATGCTCTTCACCATAATGGGACATGGGATCTTGTTCCTCTACCACCTAGTAAACACCTTGTTGGTTGTAGATGGGTATATACAATCAAATTTCATCCTGATGGGTCTGTTGAACGTCTGAAAGCCCACTTGGTTGCTAAGGGTTACACTCAAACTTATGGCATTGATTATGATGAGACTTTTTCCCCAGTTGCCAAAATTTCTTCTATTCGGGTATTGATCTCTCTTGCTGCTAATTTGGATTGGCCTTTATTTTAGTTAGATGTTAAAAATGCATTCCTACATGGCGACTTAAATGAGGAAGTGTATATGGAGCAACCACCTAGGTTTGTTGCTCAGGGGGAGTATCGAGGTACTGTGTGCAAATTAAAAAAGGCATTATATGGTCTGAAACAATCTCCTTGAGCATGGTTTGGGAGGTTCTCTGATGCTGTATTAGCATTTGGTCTTCATAGATGCCAAACAGACCACTCGGTATATCACCTACACAGTGATGTAGGTCATATCTTGTTGGTTGTATATGTTGATGACATTGTAATTACTGGGAGTGACTCAGCTGGAATTGCTAGGCTGAAACAATTTTTACATGATCAGTTTCAGACAAAAGACTTGGGCAAACTTAGGTACTTTCTTGGAATTGAAGTCAGTAGATCTAAAAAAGGCATTAACCTATCTCAAAGAAAATATGTATTTGATCTTTTGGAAGAAACTGGCAAGTTAGGTGCACGACCTATTGACACTCCTATGGACCCAAATCGTAAACTCTTGAGAGATAAAGGTGAGTTGTTTGGAGATCTAGGTCGGTATCAAAGAATTGTTGGAAAATTGAATTATCTTACTATCACTAGACCTGATATCTCTTATGCAGTGAGTGTAGAGAGCCAATTTCTACAAACGCCCAGGGTCTCACATTGGGATGTTGTAATCCATATTCTTCGTTATCTTAAGCGAGCTCCTGGTCTTGGAGTATTGTATAGACCAAATGGACACCTTAGAATTGAAGAGTAAGAAGATCGACTACTAGATATTGTACCTTTGTGGGAGGTAACTTAGTTACATGGAAGAGTAAAAAGCAAATAGTAGTAGCTCGGTCTAGTGCAGAAGCAGAATACAGAGCAATGGCTCACACTACTAGTGAGCTGACATGGTTGCAACACTTTTTTCAAGAGATTGGGTTTCCAGCTCCTGTCCCTCTTCAGTTACTTTGTGATAACCAAGCTACAGTGCATATTACGTCTAATCATGTATTCCATGAGAGGACTAAACACATTGAGATTGATTGTCACTTCATTAGGGATAAGATACTAAGTGGTGACATTTCTACACCCTTTGTGAAGTCTGCTGATCAACTTGTAGATATGTTTACCAAACCATTGTGTTGTAGTCGGTTAAAGCTTATTTGTTCCAAGCTAAGTTTATATGATATATACGCCTCAGCTTGAGGGGGAGTGTTAGAGGACATAGTTGTAATTAGTATAGTTTATGAGTATACAATGGTCATTTGTATGTAGTATGTATAAGATGTTGAATGTTAATGAAAAGTGTGAATTCATTCTCTCTGTTGAATGTTCGACTACAAAAATAAAGTTAATGACTTAGGCTCGAGTAAGAGTTCCCAACTTGTTTTGCAGGTTTAGACCTGTACTGGGTTTGTTTCGTGTGTTTTGGGACCGGCTCCCTCCTTACTATGGTGCCGATATTTGCTTCATCACTGGTGACTATTGATCTTTCAGATGGTGTGTTACAGGATGAACCGCAGACAGTGGAGGTAGGGCAGGATAGCAACTTTGGTTGACGGTATTCCTGTCTGTTTAACTGTTGACTTCCTTCAGCAATCGGTAAGGGAAAATGGAGTAACTTTCTAGGAGTTGTCTAATATTGGTGGGGAGCCTTGGTCCATCCCCCTTGTGGGGGGTATTGGATGTTTCGAATTTGCAATTGGTCCTTTGTGAAGGGGACTATTTTGATGGGGGGAGGTTGACCCGACCCCTTTATGCACATTTCCACCTAGTCCAAATTCATCCCCTTTTTTTTTCCTCAGAATTGGTTTTAAAGAAGGTTGAGAAGATTCAAGCATGTGTTGGGATCACTTGTGATGGTTTTAAAGAGCAATTAAAGGCTCTTCTTCTTGCTATTAAATCTGGACATTCCTCAACTTTGAAATCTACATCAAAGAGAGTCAGGGAACTTCAAAGACTTAGATGTTATATTAATTATGACATTAAGTAAGGGAGTGGAGGTTGGGACAGACAGAAAGGGAAGGGGTCTCATTTTTCTTATGAAGCCTAATATCCTCTCTTGGTGTCAGGGGGCTTAATGATTCCAATAAGCGTCTTTGTATCAAGTTTTTATTGCTTATTTGGAAGGTTGATATTGTGTGATTGCAAGAAACATAATTGCGTTTTATCTATAGAAACATCATCCGTAGTTTTTGGGGGTGTTCTTTTGTGGGATGATCTTATATGGCGTCTATGGGAGCTTTAGGAGGTGTCCTCTTAATGTGGGATAGAAGAGTGGTGGAGTTAGTTTAGGAGTGTATTGGGAATTTCTCAGTAGCTTGTTCTTTCAAAAATGTTGGGGATGGATGGGAGTGGGCCTATCCGAGTGTTTATGGGCCAAATTCGGATACTGAAAGGAGATTTTGTGGGAGCAATTGGTGGGATTGTATTATCTTTGGGATATGCCATGGTGTATGAGTGGAGATTTCATCATTACTCGCTTTCCGAGTGAGAGATAAAGGGAATCTAATATTTTTTCAGCAATGAAGGATTTTTCGGAGTTTATTTTGACTTGGAACTTTTGGATCTCCCCCTTGTTGGGGGCGTGTTTACTTGATCCAATAGTCAATGTTGGTCGAGATTGGACAGATTTCTTGTTTCTCCTTCTTGGGAGGTTCATTACCTGGAGTTGTCAAAAGAGATTGTCTTGTATATGTTCAAATCACTTCCCTATCTTGATGGATTGTGGAGGTATTCATGAGATTCTTGTTGTGGAGGCCCAATCGAAGCAATATGTTTACGATTCATCGTATTATAAGCTTTTGACATATCATAACTATTTTTCTTTTCATTGGAAGTGTATTTGGAGAATTCATGTGCCTTCCAAAGTTGCTTTCTTCATATGGACTGCATCTCTTGGGAAAATCTTGACGATGGACTATTTGAGGAAGCATGGTGTCATTGTTATGAATTGGTGTTACATGTTTAAGAAGCAAGGAGAATCAGTTTATCATTTACTTTTGCATTGCAAGGTGGCAAGGGCACTGTGGGATGAGATTTTTTGTAGGACTGGTATGACTTGGGTGATGCTTGAGGGTGGTGGACCTTCTAGCTAGTTGGAACGGTATTCACAGTTGTTCTCAGGTAGTTACAGTTTGGAGATGGCCGCTTTGTGCCTTATATGGTGTATTTGGATGGAAATGAATGGTCGATGTTTTAAAGATAAGGAGCACGCTTTGGAGGAACTTCGAAATCTTTTTGTGCACCCCTTGCTGCTTTGGTGCGTTAGTGCTTAATGGAACTAAGTAGTGTTCATAATTTTTTGTTTTTTGTTTTTTGGTTTCTATAATGTATTTAGGTGTTTCTTTTGTATATTCCTTGTGTATATGGGCTTCACCTATTTCATTTGTATTAATAAATTTCTCTGTATTAAAAAAATAATAAAAAATAACCACTTTTTTTTTATCGATAAACAAAATTTTATTGATCATAAGAATAGGTAAAAGCCCAAGTATACAAGACATATACAATAGCAATGTCTATGCGTGCTAGCTTTTTTATATAAAGAATTTATGAAAAGTCATGCCATGTATATTGTTGCATTCCTCCTTCCAAATACACCACCTTAAACATGTTGGAACCATCTTCCATATTGTTGCAATCTAAAAGTTGCCCTGAATACCTCTTCAAGAAGCTAGGAGGTTGATTACCCCCTTGGCATCACCCAAGCTATTCCCATATGAGCAAAGACTTCATTCAACAATTTTATGGCAATCTCACAATGAAGTAGCAGATGGTCGATAAACTCTCTGCTCTTTTTGCATATACAACAGTAATAATCCATTACTATGATCCTACATTTCCTTAAGTTGCTTAAGCGAGGATCTTCCCTAAGGAAGTCGTCCATACAAAAAGTATTGCCTTGAGGCTTTGTTACCACACCATAAATTTTTCCAGAACTAGCCCTAGAGCCATCACCCACCTCATGTTTAGTGTAACTAGAAAACATTGTCACCCGACTTGTAAGGTCCATGCATGTGATTAAAACACCATTGGCCCCAATTGTGCCCAAATTTGGAATCCACCGCAACTTTCCATGAGGTGTTCCTTTCTTTTTGATACCACCATAGCCATTTCCTTAAAAGAGTATGGTTGAATTGGATAAGTTTGGAGCTCCCAAGTCGCCATCTGAAATTGGAGAACACACCTAACCCCTAGGGGTTGGCTTAAGCGGTAAAGGTCTTGAGCATGGATATATGTGTTAAGATTGGTCTGAATACCTCTTCCATTAGGTTTCTTTCATTATTTATAAAAAAGAGTTACAACTTGCTAGATATTTCTTCTACTGATTTCTCTGTCACACGTTAAGTATCTATACACGTTAAGACTATTTATAGTTAACCTAATTCTCTGCTATACAATCTAAATATAGAAAGACCTAAATTATATACATAACATCCCCCCTCAAATTGATGCTGGTGGATCAAAAAGCATCAATTTGTCAACCAAGAACTGATGCCGGTGACGAGAAAGAGCTTTAGTGAATATGTCTGCAGTTTGACGTTCAGTGGAAATGTGAGGGAGAGTAATCACATGTTTGTCAAAGGATTCACGTATAAAATGACAATCGACTTTAATATGTTTCGTACGCTCATGGAAGACAGGATTAGCGGCAATTTGAATAGCACTGGTATTATCAGCATGAAGAGGAGTGGGATGCAGTTGAGGAAAACCAGGTTCACCTAACAACCCACGAAGCCATGTGATCTCAGAGCATGCGGAAGACATAGCACGATACTCAGACTCAGTAGAGAACTTGGAAACTCTATCTTGCTTCTTACTCTTCCAAGAAATGAGTGCATTGCCTAAGAATATGCACCAGCCGGTAACGGACCGATGAGTATCCGCACATTCGGCCCAATCAGCATCACTATACCCCCATCAACTATAATGAAGATTCTTTATGAAAGAACAACCCGCATGTAGAGGTGCCTTTCAGATATCGGAGAATGCGGCGAGCAGCGACTAAATGAAGATGTCGGGGAGCCTGCATAAATTGACTGACTTGTTGCACAGCAAAAGAGATGTCAGGACGAGTAATCGTCAAGTAGTTCAAACTCCCAACAAGCTGCCGATACAAGGATGGATCTGATAGAAGCTCTCCTTCTTCCTGACGAAGCTTAAGATTTACCTCCAAGGGAGTAAAAACAGAGTTACCCAATTGGAAACCACCCAATGAAATAACGTCATGCGTGTATTTGTGTTGGTGTAACAATGTACCAGTTGGAGTAAGCTACACCTCAAGGCCAAGAAAGTACTACAAGGGACCAAGATCTTTCATGTGAAAGGAGGCCTTGAGATGCTGTTGTAATTGCTTAATTAACTCAGTATCTGAGCCAGTAATCACAATGTCATCGACATATACGAGAAGCAATACGATTCCTATAGAAGTCTTCCGAAGAAAAAGAGAGGAATCAAACTGACTTTGAGTAAAATGAAAAGCAAGCAGGTTAGAGCGAAATTTGTCAAACCATGCACACGGAGCCTGTTTCAATCCATACAAGGATCGGCATAGTTGACAAACCTCTGAGGAAGGTGTAGCAAACATGCCGGGAGATGGGGACATATAGATTTCTTCCTTCAAATCCCCATTAAAAAGGCATTCTTCACATCCATCTATCGGAGAGACCACCCTTGCGACGCAGCAAATGCCAAGATAGTCCGCACAGTAGTCGTTTTGGCAACAGGTGCAACCGTCTCTTCATAATCAATACCATACTCTTGTCGATTCCCAAGAACCACGAGGCGGGCCTTATATCTGTCCAGTGAGCCATCAGCTCGAAACTTGACTGAGTACACCCATTTACAACCAATAGGTTTGACACCAGAGGGACAAATTACAAGGTCCCAAGTGTGATTGTCTTGAAGAGCTTGGATTTCCTCTAGCATAGCCTGTGCCAACACACTTGGGTGGATGCCTGGGTATAAGAGTGAGGAACATAAATAGTGTTGAGAGTGGCAGTAAGCGAGATGTGAGGAAAACCATACCTCTCCGGTAGATGTGTAACTCGGGTAGAGTGCAGAGGTATAGGAACCGCAGAATCAGATGATGGATCAGTGTCTGGAATGGGCGTTGAAGAAAGGGAAAGACATCGATGATACACCATACCTGGTTGAAAACGCTTAATAGAAGAAGATACATCATCAAAAGCGGGAAGAAGAGTAATAGAAGGATCAGAAATAACCTGAGACTGAAAGAAATATTGATTTTCAAAGAAAATCATATTCCGTGAGATTCGGGATTTATTTGCATGAGCATCATAACAAACAAATCCTTTCTGAATAGGACTATATCCCATAAAGGCACATGTGACAGACTGTTCATCAAGCTTGTGACGCTCAACAGGTGGCAAATGAACAAAACAAACACACCCAAAGGTATGAAAGGATTGATACTCAGGAGATATGCCAAATAGTCGAAAATAGGGAGAATCATAATCTAGAGTAATAGTAGGCAAACGATTGATCAAATAGACAACAGTAGATAAAGCTTCTACCCAGAACTTAGACGGTACAGAAGAGTCAATCAACAAAGTATGGACGACATCTAAGAGATGACGATTCTTACGCTCAGCGACTCCATTTTGTTGAGGAGTATAAGGACATGAACGCTGGGAAATGATCCCCTTTTGCTGAAGAAAAGTTTGAAAAGAATGAGACATGTACTCTCCCCCTGAGTCGGAGCGTAAAGTTTTGATACAAGTACTAAACTATGTCTCAACAAGCGCAACAAATTTTTGAAAGATAGAAAATACATCAGCTTTAGAACGGAGAAAATATATTCAGGTGAATCGACTATAATCATCGATAAACGTCACAAAGTAATGATACTGACCATGAGAAATAACAGGACTCACACCCCAAACATCAGTATGCACGATCTCAAAATAGTTAGAAGCACGACTACCATGCGCAGGAAAAGGTAAAGTTTTACTTTTACCAAGACGACAAGTAGCACAATCGAAAGATACAGGAGAAGAAGAGAATGAATCTTTATTTCCCAAAAAACCATGTTTCATAAGATGAGTCAAGACAACAGAATTAGGATGGCCTAATTTCTTATGCCAGACTTCATTAGTATTGGCAGTAGCCGTACAAGCAAGAGAAACAATATTAGGAATGGAAAATTGTAAGGGAAATGAACGTCCTATTTTAGGCCCCTTCGCGATCACCGTCCCCGACACCTGATCCTGCACAAGAGAACCACCACGAGAAAAGTAAACATCACAGTTATTATCTATCAATTGTCCAACAGAAATCAAATTGGTAGACAATCCAGGAGAGACAAAAACATCGCAAAAGGAAGAGCCCAAATTACCAACAACAATAATAGGAAGAGTACTTCCATCAGCGATCTGAATATTTTGTGTGCCTCTATACTTACGAACACCGTGGAGACCAAATTCCTTGCAACTGAAACATTGCAACTTGTTCCTCCATCTCCCTTGTGCTGCATAGGCTACATTCACAGTCTCAGAAAAGATCTTCTCAGAGGTCATACTTATTTGAGTGGATAACCGTTGTTCTTCACGCAACAAATCTCCCAAACAAATATCCAAAGAAGGAACCGGATTACGGTCCAACAAACCAGCTCGAACGGGCTCAAATTCGGGCCAAAGCTTCATTAAAAACTGATCGCGTTGACTTTCAGCATGAACTGCTTGACGAGTCGCGAGTGCCGTAGTAAGAATCTTAGCATGAACAATGGCAGAATACTCGCACCAAAAGTTAATAAAACCAGAATAAAATTGTGCGATAGGTAAATTGCCTTGATTATAAATACTAATTTCCAATTCTAATTGGAACTTTCGAGCACTATGATCTTGGTGGTAAATACGGTGAAGATAATCCCACATAGCCTGAGCTGTAGTAAAACAGCGAAGATTGGTCACAAGGTGAGACTCAATCGTCCCCAATAGCCAAGAGATTACCTTAGCATCCTTGACCTCCCATTGAGCAAATTCTTTTTCATCAGTGGGAACTTTAGTAGAATTATCAATATGATTTGATAATTCTTTTCCTTTCAAAAACATTTTAAACTGAAATTCCCACATAGGAAAATTTTTTCCAGTAAAGTGAACAATAGTATTTTCAATAGACATGATGAAAAATACTTAGAGAAATATGCTCAAGTAGTCAATCAAATAAGCAGCCAACCTAACTTAAATTAGGTCCAAATCCAAATCACATCACCCGTAAAACACAAGGAGAAGTCCAACCCGTAAAAAACAACAACGGAATTGAAGCCACGTGAAATACCCACAAAACACAAAAGAAACACAGACCTACCCAGAGTATTTCTGAAAACAGAGATCACCGAGAGAAGGAACCCACATAGCCACCACAGAGAGATCACCGAGATGTAGCCGAGCTCCACACAGCCACCACACGGAAGGAACCCACCACCACAGAGAGTGTCGTATGCCACAGAAATGTTCGACTGCCTCACAGATGCCCAGAAACTTTCGGACCATCCCAAAGACCTCCACAGAAATTGCCGATACTCACCAAAGGAGACACCCGCACGTCTTCAGCCTCCAGAAACTACCTAGAAACTGCCGATAAGCACCAAACTGCACTGCCCAGAACAGGATCACGGCAAACCACCACACAGAACTTGCCGACAGCCTCAAAGCCACCAAGGTGACAAGCCCACAAGTCGAAACTCACCAGACGTGTGAGAAAACACTCACCACAAACTTAGAAACTTACCAATGTGCAAAAACAGAGAAGGAAAATAATTCCTACTGTCGCAACTCAAAAACTCTCAAGGATAAAGACTATAGAGAACGATAATCAGAGTAATAGCTCTGATACCATGTTAAGATTGGTCTAAATACCTCTTCCATTAGGTTTCTTTCATTATTTATAGAAAAGAGTTACAACTTGGTAGATATTTCTTCTACTGATTTCTCTGTTACACGTTAAGTATCTATACACGTTAAGACTATTTATAGTTAACCTAATTCTCTGCTATACAATCTAAATATAGAAAGACCTAAATTATATACATAACAATATGCTCCCCCTAGGTCTAAGATTCAAATTCTCCTGGGTGCAAACAATCCCTAAGGGCCATCGAACTAGGGATTTTTCTCTTGAATTACCCAATGTGCACTTGTAGGAAACTCCTTGCCAAGGGTCTATGCATTCCCAAGATTAGTCGGGACACTGTTTCCTGACACCTAGTGGCAATCAAAAAATAAAAATGGGAGAGAACACCTTCGCCCATTTGACTATGTGGAACTTGAATTCTTCACCTTGTCCACTCCATATGAACTCTCGTGTATATGAACTCCATATGAATTCTTCACCTAGTCCCACTCCGTTGCGCTCCACTCCGTTGCGCTCCACTCCATATGAACTGTCGTGTGGAACTTGGAGAGCACACCTTTGCCCATTGCCGCGGTTTTGAACACGATTCCTTCATGTCTTGTGTGGTGTATTTGGATCGAGAGTAAAGGCCGATATTTTGAAGATAAGGAATGTTCAGTGGATGAACTTAGATGTTTCCTTTTTAACACTATTTCTTTGGGCTTCGGTCATTGTATTCAATGGAACTAGTGTCCATAATTGTTGCTTTTTCTAGTTCTTGACTTGTACCTAGGTTTCCGCATTTGTATACTTCTTATGTACTTAGACTATGTCTATATAGTTGTCTCAATAAAACTTCTTATCTATATATATAAAAAATAAAAAAATAAACAATAAAAAAAATCTAGACGTTGTTCTTCATGCTTTGTAGGGCAATCCATCACCTGAATTCTTTCTTCATCTGCTCAAGATTTGTTTTTGCTCCCTTAGGGAAGGTATTTACCTGATCTGTCCAGTGTTTCTCTTGCCAATGTATCCTTGAAACTATCGATAAAAAAATCTATCCTAGGAACTTGATATACAGACTTCTCATCGCTATTCGATACATTTTGATATAGGGCTTTTAGATGGCAAGCATGCCCTTTTTCAGGGTGTCGTGGACATATGAACATCCATACAATCATCTTTTGTACCTTACTGAGGCCACTTCTCCTTAATCAGAATATGGGAGGAACTTCTATTTTTATATTTGGGGTCCTTTAGGGACTCGGAGCTACATAATGAGAGGTAGCCCCTTTTCTTCCTTAATGCCACCATTTCCTAATGTGGATAGAATTCCATCCGCGGCTGCTTATACATCAATGATAAAAATTTTGAACCAGGTTTCTTTCAATGTTTATGGGTTTCTTTCTTAATACCTGTCTACTTGGATTTAACCTCTTCTTGAAATTCATTAAAATTTCCATTAATTGTTAAAAAAGAACTTTTCCAGCCAAGCTAGTGACAGCAACTGAAAGCGAAGGACGCTTTAAGGCATCGTTTGTTTTCAAGAAACTTCTCAACTCATCTCATTTAATTATTATTACTTTTCCAAATTTCAATACAAAATAAAATAAACAATTCAACTTTTTCAAATTCTAAAATAAAAATAATATTAAAAAAATATATTCTAATAATATTTTATTCAACTTTTTAACGTTAATTTCAACTCATCTTATCTCATCTACGAAAATGAAAAACTAATGTTACCAAAGATATGGTTCTTTTTATAAAGAATTTTATATTTGTATGCCACTGTTCCGTGTTGTAATGATAAATGGACATAATGGCTATTCATCTTCTTTGATGCTTAACATGAAGTAGTTTATGTGCTTCTGTCTCCATAAATTATGAAATTGATATAATTCTCAGACAATTTGAGTAAATTCAACTTGTCAACGTGGGAATCAGAGTTGGAACATTGTTATGGTGATTCTAAGTGGGAATATGTTGAGAACCTGGATTCTCCATTCAAGGAGTAGCTGGCTTCATCACCAAACATGTGGTTTAGATGGTTAAAGTGATTGTCATTGCTTTCAATGTTTAAAGTGACTTGTCAAAAAAAAGAAAGGGACTGTCATTGTTTTGAAGAAAGAGGTTGGGAACTGAGGCTCTTCGGGTGTTTATAATCAGTTAAAGTGATTATTTAACTTCGTGGTGAAACCAATAGTTATGTGATATCATTGGCTCCCTTCCCTACACATTTTCTCCCTGTTCCGGCATGTGTTTTTATCTGTTATGCGCTTTGTCATTTGTTTTTGTCTTAACAACGAAACTTCTAATATGAACTATATTCTGTTCTGCGGAGGAGGAGATTGCAGCCTTAAATTCAAGAATCTTATGACGGAAATATCAAGATCTCCTGCACTCTGGGAAAAGTACTATTCCATCAGGAATGAATGATGGACATGTCGAACCCTCGCTATCCTAGTGTTATATTGGAGTTCTTGCGGTAAGTGAGGAATAGAATGGACTGCAACCTTTTGACGAATGCATTACTGGGCCGAAAAGATGGAAGTGGCGGTGGAGTTGATGATACGTGTAAGAAAGGGGCTTTAGAGGATTTGGGTTGTTGCTTGTAGCTTTTAGAAAAGAACCACACACCATGTTCTGTTTCATGCGAAGACTGTTTTATGGTTTTCCTTGTATCGAGTTTGCATCTTTGACTTGGTTACAGCCCCCCGCGCCGCCCCAAAAAAAAAATCCAAATTCTCTGGTTGGTCCAGGTAGAAGAAGTACAAAATAATTTCCCACTTCTGGCATGGACAAGCTGAATACACAATTACCTGTATTTACCATCAGACATGGAAATGAAATCCTATAGATGTTTTTGTTATATCATCTTAATCTTTACGTACGAGAATATCCTTGTCTTTTTTTTTTCTTCTTTATATAAGCTCATTATTTTTATTGACAACCCTCGGGAAATATCTTGGGATTACATGATTAAAATTCCAAACCTACCACCCATTTTATCTTTAACGAATTTTACACTGGATTCTATTGAATTACATGGATTTATATAATGGTTTGTTGAATAATGTTATATACTATACTACTATTACACTTGTTTTGTAAATATGGCACTTTCCTTCACTATTAGATTATATTCTATTAAAAAGAATGTCAAAAGTTGAATGGCACTGCTACCACTTCATGATGAGTTAAAAATAGGATAATAATGTGAGTGTAATAAGTAGAATTTTCCAATAATGGTCTTGATGGGGCTCTTGTTGCCTTTCTCGTTAGCCCCCTTTCAGCCATTTCCCCCCTTCATGCGGACTACGTTACATCCATTGTTTGCGTGCGTCGTAATCTCACATCACCCCATATAATATCTTCGTAACGGTGGAAGCCTGCAGGCTGGGCCCTACTTTTGAACAATTTTTTGCCTTATTCTTAATTTTTCATAATTACGTCGCGACTTCCTTTCCAATCGAGAGAGAGAGGTGTTAAGAAGTAAGAACCGTGTGAGAAAGTGCACATTCGTCTCGTGCTAAAAGCTTTAATTAATTAAAAACGATGAAAAGCTTATCTCCATGAACGATCAGTGAGTCGTACATCCTGTTATAAGACTCCATAGTTTTGATTAGGAGTTCGATTAAGCAGAGTGAGGAAATGGGAAATCTAAGCTAATCATCAGTCTCAACGGTCGCTCCCTTGAGATGCAAATGCTTTTCCCTCTTTTGGAACTCTGTTAAACCCTTTCCGCTTCCAGTAACACCAACCTTACCTTGTGGGTCTTCAGGAGACTTGAAGATACTTTCCCGTTTGCGACCCGAAAAGAAACCAATCTGACAAAGGAGACTACAGATTAGGGGGGAAATGGTAATGTACCGATTACAAATATAACAAGTTATGAAATTGACAAGAAATGTAGAGTTAAGAGATCATTCAGAAGATAATGAAAGAATTAAATTTCCTATTGTATGCACGACACAAAAATCTCTGCCAAAAGTACCTTCTTAGTCTTGCCTTTGGTGGACTGGAACTGCTGCCAAGCATTCTGCCGCTTATTCTGTGTGACTTCAAGTTGCTCAAACCGCATCTTTGACTTAAAAGCATGTATCTTCTTACGCTTCGCAGCTTTCTGTAAATGTTAATGAAGCTATATGAACCATACAAATCTTAATCATCAAATGCTAGCAAAACCAAATATATTAGACGGAGTAAAAACAATCAACAATCATCAAATACTGTACCAAAGATATCCATGGTTTTCATTTTTCAATGGTAAGTAGCATGCAAATCTTACCACGTCCTCTGGGTCATCAGGATCTATATGAAGCTTTGCTGGTAAACTCCGTGACTGGAAGTCCGTGGCAGCAGCCAGTGCAATCTTACGCTTGATAGCTTGTTTGGTAGCTTCAGCTGCTCTCTCAGCTTCAGTCAAAGCATTGATGACCCCCTCTTGAATTGGTCTTACATTAGCAGGATCCACCTGGAAATAACAATGCTGCTTATGATCTAATACTAATCGATGAAAAAGAATAAATCCAATAAGATTAGATTGGCTTGGTATGCAATGGAAAGAAGAAATCAATTATCTGGAGAAGGGATTCAGAGTCTAATGCATCAACTTAAATCCAATGTAGAGAAAAAATATATTAAGTTGATCCTGTTTGCAAGGGGTTGCTCTAGCAGATGGCACATGTATACTCTCAGCTATTTCATTTTTGTTTCTATCCAACTTGATCATATTTGGATAGTTCCTTCCATTATTGGAGTTTTTCTACATATCATTTGCAAAACCTTTCCTCTGTTACCATTTTTCTCCTTTAGGTTTCATATCTACAAAACTGGTAACCCTTTGAGAAGGAATATAAGAATCAGGCAGGGGGAAAATATGGATGGCACACTGAAGTCACTAGATGAGCATTATCAGCTATCATCCTCCATATTATAAAAATGCTGGAGAAAGAAAGAGGATGTTCATAGTGGAAATGATGCTGCAGTGAAGATGGTATGTTACATGAAAGGTGAAGAAGCTACTCAGTGGCTGCCGTCGGTGGTTTGTCATACTGAAGGTGGTATTAATGGTGGAGCGAGGGTAGTTAAGATCATGAGAGAAGGAGACAATTATATGAAAGTTGGTAGAGCCGGGGTAGTTAAGATCATGAGAGAAAGGATAGGTGGTGGTTATGATAGCTGCTTTCAGAAAACACAATTACAGGAAAGTTGCATTAAATGAGTGAAAAGAGAGAGAAAATCTGTGTACAGTGTAAACAACAGGAGAGCCATTCCCCAAAAGTTGCATTCAAATGTCTTTCGAGCATGCCTTTAGAAGGAAATTCATTAAGAACATTCACAATAACCTCCTCTAATACCTCCCGACCATGAAGAAAGGCCAAGGAAAACCCATCCGTGCCTGGGGCTTGGTCTCCATTCATAGTTTCCACGACTTCTAGTCCCTCTAATAACTCAAAAGAATGCTCCAAACAGCTCGCCTCCTCTCCATCAATAGAATTAAAAAGGAAGACCATCGAACTTACCTCCAATGGAACTGATATATTACTTCTTGTACAACTTCAAAATATGCTCTTGAATGTCATCATGATTAGAAGAAATCATGTCATTAACAAATAAGAAATCCATACAAGTCTTCCTTCTATTAGAATTAACCATGTGATGGAAGAAATTCGTACACTTATCACCCTCCTCCAAATGATGTTAGCAGGCCTTTCAGGGTGGGGATGGAAAAACATTAGAAAGAGTGTTTTCGTTGTTTTTTTTTTTTTAGGTTTGGGGGGGGGGGGGCATGTTATGGCACTCACTGCATGTTCAATAGCGACACTAAGTAAAAGCTTAGGGATATTAAGGACAACATTCAGAGAACCTATGTTCTAGGACAAAAAAATCATGAGCTAGTGGACAGATGTAACTTTTCACAGAGATATTATAGCTATGTTGAGCTATGAAAATATGCACAAGCAATTTGGCTGGAAAGGCAACCTTTACTCCATATAAAAAATAAGAAAAACAAATGTGAATGCTAATGAGACCTGGAGAATGTAAGTTTTAAGAATCTGAACAAGATTTTCAGCGACAAGATGCAATATGAGGATAGAGGAAGAGGATGCATCGAGGAATAACGAGTTAATGATTCAAAACTGTGGCTTCAGATATAATACCTCTTCTTTATTCCCCCATCCATCATAACAAACATAATAGCCATTCGGAGTATGTGCCTCAATCATTGCTTCATACCTGAATAATCAACAAATGAGAAAGAGAAAACACAAATTGATAGAAAAGCAGACATCTCTATATTTTCCACATACCACTCCCCATCTTCACTCCAAACAGCTTGAACTTTTGTGCCAATTGGAAAATTTTCGTGATTATAAAAAATGCTTCTTGAGTCCTGCATGAGAAAGAAAAAAAACAAAAAAACCACGTGATCAACAAAGCAAGTGACAAATCAAAATCAACAAAAACAAAAACAAAAACAAAAACATTAATAAAATATGTAGCCAACATGCATTTGTCAAAGGAAATATTTGATGAACAATTTGGCAATTGCGAAAGGTATAAATGATATTGTGTTCAATATTTTACATAGAAGCCAAATCTAAAGAGCATTGAAAAAAATTCCCATTCTTTTGTAACTTCTGCCTTCATGATGAGACGAAGCAGATTTACCACCCAAGAACTAAACACAAAAATAATTCAAAGGGATATGGATTTACCATGTTATTATTCTCAGACAGGAGTATATTTGGGGATGTCCTACCACTTCTCCCAGTATTTGATCCAGAAATATCATTTTGCTTTGCAGTTGCAAGGAGCTCTTCTGTCAAAGCAATCACCTGCATCCGAACAACTTTAGCCCCAGCTCAAAGAAAAAAAATACACATGCACATCTATTCAGTAACAACATTGGGAAAATTAATGTCAGTATTCAAACTTAGAATCTCAGTGAACATCTGAAATCAGGAGAGAGGGAGAGAGCAGGAAGGCCATCACGACACATGCACACCTGCACAGGAACCAAGATAGAAGTGATGTGCATCTTGATGAAGTCCTCAATTTTCACATATAGATCTAAAAAATGTTCTCATTCCCATAAAGTTCCCATCTCTGGAGTGTACGGACTTTAGGTAACATAGAAACCATCCTCACCTTTTTCAGTCCTGATACGAAAATACACCTCCAGATGTGCCATTAGAATAACTGATGTTGCTTCACTGAGCAACATCTTGATTCCTTCAAAAGAGAGAAGGTAGAGAAATGAAAGGAAGAAAGTTTCACGGACAACTAGACATCCAATTAACAACAGTTGGAGATGGGCATGGGACCCTCAGTGTTTGATGATAGTTGGAATCTGTTTCTCAAAACAACCATTGTCACTTTGTGACATACTAAGGATAAAGAGAACATACATATAACATTATACGGATACATACTAGGTATGTCCAAGCAAAATTTATAAGGAAAAGAAAAGGAACAACTGGAAGAGAGTAAGCATAAGCAAAAGAGTACCTCTTTAAGCTCCCTTTCCATGTCCACATATTCGGAATTTCCAGGATCATCAACCAATATCTGTCTGACCTGTTCCGCAGGTGAAGTCATTACACCAAACGATTATATGGACAATAGTACATAGGATAGTTCAATTCACAAGCTATATCATATATTTCAACCATGAAAGAAGCTTACAAAGCAGAGCTGGCAAGCTTTTGGGAACATAGAAAAGAAGAATATGATACTGACTTATTCTCAAATTAGATTGTGATGTTCAAAATTTTATCAGCACAATTAGCTACAGGAAAATGTTAAAAAGGCATCCAAACAGCATGGTCATTACAACCAGAGCCTGAAACAATAGTCTCCTGATCCCTTAACCCAAAAGTTTTCCAGATTACTCAAGAATCAGAAACTCCCATTCAGTGTTTCATAAGTAGCAGCAAGAGCATAGGTTTATGTTTTTGTTTGGTATCCATTATTGTCTATTAAGATAAGGACTTATTTGTTTCTGATAATCAATAATGTATTAAGGAAAGCCAAGAGAGGGCACAGGCAGGTCATCGAAAGATAAGACTTGGATACAAGTCAACTAGTCAAGATGAAATGACTAAGTACATGCAAGACAATTTTCCAATTAGCGACGTGTCTTCCAAATCAAAGGCATAGACCTAGCTACAGGTATATTATCTGCAAAGATGAGAAGGATTCGATGACCTCAGAAGAAACACTTGCCCTTCTCCAACAACATAAAAACGATGAGGTCTTTGGCTGCTAATTTGATAGGACCATCTTACCATAAGTTATCTCTAAAAATAGGAATCTCAATTCCCTTCAATTATATGTTACTTTTAACATTCACCAAACAACGACCAGCATTCACCCATGAACAATGCAAAGCTGATCGACATAAAATCACATTGAGCTTCTAGATAACATCAACAAAACACAGTATGACTTGTTTCAACGTCAAACTAGCTTCAATTCCTTGATAGAATATACTTCATGTGTTTGCTATTTGGTAAATTATACACAGAATTTGAGAAGTGTAAGAACCTATCTAATTGCTGCTCCGGAAAGTCTACTTGAAAATTTCATTATTAACAAAATTTCTACTTTATAAACCATAATTAATTGAAATTGGAGAAGGAAAAAGAAAAGAGACACTTGAGGCAGTTATATTTGTGTACCAGGCCTAGTTTTTGTCTTTTATCAATGGTCAGAAAAGGGAGAATGAAAATTTTCTTTGCTTCTATGTATTCAATTCTTTTCTTATAAAAAAAAATATTTTTTCTTTTCTTGTAGTTTGTGAGCTACAATACACAACACACACATAAAATTCAAAAACAGCGATATTACTCCTTTTTAAAGGAAAAAAAAAAAAAAGAGAGAGAGAGAGAGAGAAAGAGCTACAACTACAGAAAACGATTAAAAAAAGTATTGAAAAAACGTAATTAGAATTATGCGGGATGAAAAATCTGGACTCGTGAAACTCATTACAAACCGTACAATTTACAGTTGAAACAAAATTAAAAACCAAATAAAAATTCAAATTAAAAACCAGAAACGAAATAATAATAATAAAATAATGGTAAAATCATTTGAAAGATAAAAAGAAAAGAAAAGAAGGGGGGGTACCTGAAGAAGCTGATCCTTGTAGGTAGCGAGATTTGAGGCCAGCTCTTCTATGCTCACCTCTTCCCCTCCTCCACCTTGCATTTACTTATTTATATTTTTTTAATTTTATGTATTTTATGCAAAGGAATGCGTAGAAGAGAACAGAAGCAGAGAGAATGAACGATGAACTTACAAACCACGAAACAAACCCTTCTCCGATTTCTCTTAGCATCCAGAGAGAGAGAGAGATTAGACTTTAGACGCAACAACTGGGCCGTGCTTGGGCCGAGGTACAACTTGTCGGGCCAGGCATTGGCCAGGATCTAGTTTTTTTTTTTTTTTTTTTGGGTTGGAATTGCATGCTATGTTTGGTAGTTAATTCCAATCTATTTCAAGTTAATAATTGATGAGACTCGTTATTTTTTTAATTTTTTATAAGAAAATTAAATATATTTCAATTTATTTCATGCATTGAAATTAATATATTAATTTATTTATATTTAAACACATCTTAATAGAATTATAAAATATTATTATTTATAGATTATTTGAGATCACCTTAACATCTAAACATAGTCTATATTTTTCTCAGCTAGCATTTGTTAATTCCTACCGGCTATAAATAACATATTACTCATCGTATACTGTATACCATTTAAATATATATTTTTAAGAATAGGTCTAAATCTTCCTGATTTTTTTAAAATAACTTTCAATCAAATATCGAGAGAATTATTTAAAAATTGACAAATGTGTAGTTTTGTATGTTGCTTTTGTTATTACTTTTGTGGTTTATGGGAGGCAAGGAATTGCAATTTCGCGTGTTGGAAGATTTGTTGTTAATCCATAACTAAAAGAAAGTACGGTATCTCTGATATATCATCATGAGTAGCTTTTTCTTCTTCTTTTTTTTTTTATTTCTCTCAAGGGAGAATTAGAGGTGCGAAACAATTTGATAGTTTACCACGAGTGGCGTTAGGAGTGAAGGATCTTGGCTCGCACAGGCAGAGTGGGCGCTTGCTAGCATCAAGTCATGTTTGAGACAATGACACATGTATTTATATAGACATTTAATTATATAAAAGTGGAGTTTGAGACATCTGAGTTGTCATTCACGGCGCCTATATCAAAGACATGGATCATATATCAATTATTGATATACTGAAAACTAATAAAATGAATCTTATAATTAAAATTGTAACTACATGCACTACTTGAAATAGCATTCCTTGGTTTGTGCATTTATCAACAAGACGGACATATTTGATACAACATCTAACAAAGATACACAGTAACTACAACCCAGCGTAGCTGCAGTCCATCGTCGCCTCCATACCCAGTGCCGCATCACTCCATCATTACCCGCCTTGCCCATCATCGCGACACTCCGATATTCTCTCATGTAGTTGAATTATTCACTAGCCATTTTTAAACCCAAGCAACCAACGGCCGTTCTTTTCCTTTTAATCAACCACTCAATTATTCTCTCCCCTTGGTGGATTTTTCCTGCATTCGTTTTAAGACCCAATCATCAAAACACATAGGGCGTCTCATTCGGATCTTTCCGTGCTCAATCTCGGGGAACTGACTGACATTTTTTTCTCTCTCAAACAAAAGCAGACATAGTATTCAATCTCTGTCGGAACAAATGCTGGAACGGGCATGGATGATGAGTTTGAAGACTTTCGTCTCATTTCTCAAATTGGGACATAAAAGGGGTACACAGCTTAGGGGTTGTGTTGATCAGTAGATTTAAGTACTATATTGGGAAAACAAATGATTACCATCATGTTTTATAGATAGACATTTATTAACGATACTAATTTTATTTTAGAAAATTACTACGGTAGACATCAATCTTAACATCAACTCAAATACAAAAGAAGGAAATCATAAATATGAGGCTCGAGCTGCTATGTATTTTTTAAGAGTAATAATGCTACTCATCATTTTAATTTTTATCATCCTTACATCATCTTATGATGTGGTATTTGGTAATTAAAAATTATTTATTACATTTTACTTGTAAACTTATTATTTAATACTACATCATAAGATGATGGAAAGATGATGAGAGTTAGGATGATGAATAGATTTTTTCATTTTCCAATATGAAGATTGATGTAATATTTTTTAATATAATTTGTATGTAAAATAAAAATATACAATCATGTCTCATGCATGCTAATTGTTTCTATTTTAGATCAGTTAAAATTGAACAATGGTATGTATATTACATTTTTAATATTGTAATTGACTGTGAAATATTTTATTGGTAGAGTGGACCTTTTTTATACGCATGCTTCATTTTATATATATATATATATATATATATATATATATATATATATAGTACTGCCATGGGTCTCAAATTCGGGACTCAAAAAATGTCCAGAATAGTATAAATTTTTGTCCTTCTTTTTTTCTTTTTTTTCATATATTTTTTTTAATCATCATAATCATTTTAAAAAAAATAAAAATTCATAACATCATTAAAAAATATTTTCTTAATCATTCGGTAAAAAAAAAAAAGTCTCATTCGGGACACTTTTTGGATCTCGAATTCGGGACCCAAAACATTTCTCATATAAATATATAAATATATATATATATATATATATATATATCCATTTTTAACAAATTTATATATGAAAAATGCTAGGGTGCCGGTTTCGGGCTCCCGGTTGATTTGCTTGATTTCTTTTTTTTCTAGTTTTTTTTTACTCGGTAATTAAGAAAATATTATTTAATATTATTGTAAATTTTTTATTTTTTAAAAATATTTAAAAGTGTTAAAAAAATTATGTGAAAAAAAAAACAAAAAATCTTTAAAAAAAGATTTCACATCATTTTTTAACACTTTTAAATATTTAAAAAAATAAAAAAAAAATCACAATATTATTAAATAATATTTTCTTAATCACTAAGTCAAAAAAAATATTTAAAAAAAAAAAGCAATTGGGAAAATCAACCGGGAGCCCAAAAGGGGCTCCCTAGCATTTTCCTTTATATATTGACTAATTATTTTTAATTTTTAATTTTTAATATTTGCAATAGTGATTATGTATAATGTATAATGTCTAAATATAGATTTATAAAACCTAGCATAAATTAATAACAATATGCACGGATTATAAGTTAGTTAAAAATAATTTTGGAAAGACCATGGATCGAATTTTAAAGGTTAATAACATTTTGTATTCTTTTACTTATGAAAAAAATCTATATATCAGCCGGTTTACAACCTCATACCTCATACCCTCCCACACTCTAAGTAGTAAATCGGGTAGACTAATAAGTGAACCGGTTCTACCCTAAACGCCCCATCTCAGTCCCGTGAAGCACACAATTTGTGATTTAGAAAGACAAATCTTTTGCAACTCCCCCTCCCTTCACTCGTGCTTCATCTCCCCCTCTTTTTTGTGATTTCCTTCAAAATCTTGCCTTGAATCATTTCTCCCAAAATCCTTTATCTCTCTGTGCTTCAACCCCTACGGTGTGTGTTATGACCCTGTAGTAATGCAGCGTCGTTGCTGGAAAGCCTCGACAATACGTGGTCGTTTTATGAGACATTCTAGAATAGAAGTTGGTTACTCCTTTATTTCCATTTTAATGCTTTTTGTTATTTTTATTTTGGAAGGGAATTGTTATCCCATATATAAGAAGTAGAACTCAGATGGGAATGCATTATTATGAGAATTTCAAGCTTGTATGATCTCTAAACTTGGAGGAATTGAGGACCTCGAATATCCCAAGGCGTAACCATTTTCATCATTCTTTCTTATTGTGACTCTCATTCTCATTTCATCAAATATCTTGTCTATATTCAGTTTATTCATCACAACAACTATCTTTCATTTCCAGCCATTTCCTTATTACAAAATAGTGAAGAATATCCAGGTTCATTACAATTGCTATCCTGAGCCACCGATTCTTCATGGTTATGGTACGATTAAATAAACAGTAATTGTTGTTGCTGGAAAATGTTTTGGAGAAATTAGAACATATGAGTGAAATACTTGACGGAATGCAACAAAATTCAAGAGGATGCAGGAATCTCTCGTACAGTGGCACAACTAGGAGGATGAAGAAGAAGAGGTTGTAGAGTCTGTGGAGGACTGCATCCGGATATTTGCGAAAGATAACCCGTGTCCAAAGATCTGCACCACGTAAGGTATTTTTTCGTCCGAATAATCTTCTTCAAATAATTTTTTATGGGTTTGTGACAAGTGATTGTAGTATCTGTCTCTACTCTGTTCCTCTTTACTCCATCTTTTTTTTTCAGTGATTCTAGGGTTTAGGCATACATTTCAAAATTAGCAAACGTCTCTTCATTTGGATGTGATTTTAGGGCAAACACAAACATTTGGAAACTAGCACACATCCCTGCATCCAGATCTGCATCTCGCCACTATAAGAATCTTTTTCAAATTGTTTCTACAATGATTTTTGGAGTCTATATATTTTGATGATAATAGGGGAGAGAGAGAGAGAGAGAGAGAGTACCATGAAATTCTTGAGGTGTGCATGATGTTTAAGATTGGATTGAGAGAAGTGGGATGTTGATTGTCATCTTCTTATTGAAGTCTGATTCAAACCTCTCATAAGTAAACTCAAATTTTACCATCAATATGCTCTATTGAATGGGGAATTCTCTTATGTGTATCATGAGTTCGTATGACCCTAAGCTTTTATATTAGTGATTTTTGCAAATTAAATTACATATTTTTGTTATAATAAGAAGTCCATTGATACTCCCTATTTTAATGGCAAATGAAGCCTTATTAGACGAGACTTTGAAAAGGTTATTCTTGTCATCCTTGTTATCGGATTATAACTTATTGATTTCTCTATTGCATTTGATTTACGAACTTGCCAAATGTATGAATTGAAATGGGTTGACATTATTTTGTTCCATAGTTGAGTGATTTAATGGATCATTTCTAGACTTATTAAAGATTATGTTCTAATCACAATCATCTCTGCCTTATAGGACCATCTTGCTGCAGCTCGAAGAGGACGATTTGAATCTTTGAGCATATGCTTTATCATGAAGGATTGGTTTAGGACTTCGATTATGGCGTTACAGCAAGTAGATTGAACCAAGATATACAATTGACAACAAAGAAGGTATTCTTTTGCGATAATGACACATTTGCAAATATTACTGAGACATGTTTCCTTTATAATTGCATTGCAAGTGATACCGAGGGGAATTTCCTAGAGACTAAGAGCAGTAATTCCTGGCAATGTTTATGGTCTGTATTCAAGATGGATGAATGAGAGTGTAGTGCGGTAGCTCGATTAGCATTTTAAATATATATTGCCGGCATTTATTGGATGTCTTTCTCCTTTGTAATGGATTGATAATGTTCTGTTTCTTTAGCCCACTTTTTTTTGTTTGAGTTAAAGAAAAGAAAAGAACTTTTCTCCTCCAAGAGATTAAATGTGGTGCATGGTTTTTATATCCAAAATGTCAATAAAAATCAATAAATTGTTCCTTTAGCTTTATGTGATACAAATTTAGAAAGTTTTGCTTTTCAGAATTTGTTATATCAGTATGGTGTACTTTTGAAAACTCAAATTGAAAGGTTAAGCATTATTCCCATTGTGCAAGCGGGTGACTTTCAGTGGTTTAGTGATGTTGGTCAGGCTGCAAATCAATTTTGTATTTCTAACCCAATCATTACCATTATTGTCATTTTTTATTAGAATATCTCATTGCTTGATACATTACCGTTGTTGTCATTTTTTTATTAGAATATGAAAGTATTTGATACATTACCATCGTTGTCATAGACTTAGAGTGGCAATAGCACTTTTCACTACCTAGTCTTGGTCAGTTATGATGGATTTGGACACCCGACCATTCATGCAATTCAAACACACTCGACACAACCAAACAAAAGTATGTGTATTTTCGCTTGATAGCAATCCTGCCCCTAAATAGTATGGACTGGCCATGATAGTTAATATCAACAAAGGGAGCAAAAGGCATCATGTACCTATTTGTTAGGTTTGTTAGGTACGTCGTATCGAAGATCACAACATATCTGAAATACATGTTGTTCGACTCAATGCATCAGCCCAAAACACGTTTCATAACCTTCCCTCATCATCCACGTCCATGACAAAAATGAAACCATCTTTCATCTCTCTCATTCTCTGAAAGTACTCATTAAGTGCTTCGCCATTTCCTTTACTCAACCTTAAATGTCTAGCCTTGTTAATGAAGTTCCAACAATCTTTCTTTTAAAAATACCCCCCCCCCCCCCGGGGGCCGCGTCAACAACAAGTGCTATGGCATAAAAGAAATACACATGAATGAATGGCAAGCCCTAAAAACCATCATGCATGATAACCATTGGGCCTAGGAGTAAGACACCAATTTTGTGGGTTGCATTGTACCAATAGCAAACAATTACGAAGAAAATCAACATTGATTCTTACACTTCCAGAATGAATGTCAAAGAACTTGAAGAGCAATTTAAGAATGGTCGACTTGCCTGCAACCATATTACAGTTGTAATGTGATATCTTTCAAAGAAATCCCGTTGCCAGGGAGAGGAAGGAAAATATAAGATAATGAGAAATATGCATCATATCACAAACCAAAAAGAGAAATCTATAGAGAAATTATAATTTGCATATGAAATGTGATCATGGGAAAGCAATGGGATTAAATGGACTCCTATCTATGTTACCATAATGTTGGGAAGTGAAGTGATCCCTTTCAAAGTCTAGTTGTTTCGATTATGTGGCAATAATTATTTGAATTTGGATTTGTGAAAATGCTGAGAAGGGTTCAAGTTCTCAAGGAGCAATGCTGCAAGAGTTTTGGAAAATAAGCCATGCTAGAGGTGTTAATCACCATGGCAATGCATCCTAGTTCCCACAAAAGAGTGAAGTGAGCCCTTCTCATCAACGTCACAGTCTTTACCAAAAGTTATAAATTTCTAGTAGGTTCGGTTCTTAAACATATATATTGCTTACAAAGTTAAACAAACCAAATATTTCAGTGGGTTTTCCAGATCTAATACCACATACTACATGACTAGTGAAACTCTGAAGTCCTCCAAAAACTGACAAACTTGCAAGCATCTCCATGCCCTAAGCCCCAAAATTTGCAATACCCATCTCACAAAATTCATAATACAAACAAACTTTCGTGCCCTCCCTTCACCTCTCCCAGTACACAAGCAATACTCACTAATAGGGAAGGAAAAATGGTAGTGGAGTTACCTATGAAACTAAGCAGAAGGGCCGTGAAACAAATCTCACGAACTCATCAACCACGAACTGGAGACCACAGGGGGTTGGACAGAAATAAGGGCAAACGCGGGGCAGTGCTAGGTAGAGGGAGGGGCGACGCGGGGTGCAAATGGAGGGGTGAATGTGGGACTAGATGAAAGAAAATTCGAAATGACCTCTTCTCCTCAAAACATGTGTTTCAGCATGTAAGAAAAAAAAAAAAAAAAACCCAAAATCTGGTGTAGGGTGAATAGTGACTTATATATAGAAAGACTCTTTGTGTCTATTGAGCTGAATCATCCATATATTTTTGTGTTAAATGACTATAAATTTGAAAGATCATGGAATTTTAAAGGTAAAAAAGAAAGTTATGTCTTCTTGAGGTTTGAATAGTAATTAGTTGAATTGAGACGAGATAAAGTGAGAGTTGAAAGTTGAATAAAATGTTGTTAAAATATAATTTTTTAATTTTTTTTTTTAATTTGAAAAAGTTGAATTGTTTATTATATTTTGTTTGAAAGTTAGGAAAAGTTTTAATAATGAGATGAGTTAATATCAACTCATTATCCAAACAATTAGCGGCTACATTAATTTTGTCTCATTTCCTCTTAGAATCAAATTATTAAAATAGTAATAGAATAAAGCTGTCACGTTCAAGCAACTAATTCACATGAATAAGTTATAAACAGAATTTAAAATAGGATATATAGAAATAAAAATTTAACATAATCGAGTGCGCGACTAGTTAATAGTTAATTAACTTGAGAAGTGCAGCTTATTTTCACACCGCGTCCCATGTGTTCGGATATGTAGTTAATTATCATGAAAGCAAGGGATTGGGAAATGAGCTAATTTCCAATATATTTGAAGTAGGTCTTTTAACGAAATAGGATCTAGACATTAGCCGTCATTAATGAAAATGAAATAGGATCTGCTCAAGCTTCACTTGATTTGATTGCCTTTTTCTCCTTATTTACCCAAAAACAAACATATGCCTTCGAGACATCCCTTATCCGATATTCTTAATCTATTTATCTTACAAGATGGTAGCTAGCTATAGGAACTTGTTGAGATATATATGCCATTCAAGGAATATTATGATCAACAGCTCCAACGTCATGTTTTGCGGTGTTGAAGCTATAAGCTGGGGGATAATCCTCTGCATGAGCCGCATGTTTTAAGGTGCTTGATGGGCATGAGCTCTTAGAAAACCACCTGGACCAAAAGAGATAATTGAGGAAGTTTAGAAAGCTAAGGGCTGCCAGGAGCCAGTAGAAAAGATCTAGCCTGTCTGTGTTGAGATCATTTTCATGGAGCCAACCGCCATTTGAGGAACTTGAGGTGATCTTATTCACCATTGAAACCAGTAAGGAGCTCAGATAGAACCCAAATGAATAGGAGCAATATGTCATGGCTGTTAAAAATGCTTTCGTCCCTTTCAAGGATTGTTTGTAAAAAAATTCAATGAGGCCTACGGCCGTAAACATTTCCGATAAACCAAAGATTAAGAATTGAGGGGTGATCCAGAAAATGGATAGTTTTTGGTTTAGGTTTACTGCAGCATCCCTTCTCTTCTTCTCCATTATGGCAGCTGAAACCATTGAAAATGCTACGAAAAACAGGCCGAAGCCTATCCGCTGTAAAGGGGCAATTCCAGAGTCGTGCCCCGTGAATTTTCTGGCAAAAGGGACAAAAAAAGTGTCATAGACAGGGACTAGAAAGATGAGCATTATGTAGGGGATGGATTGAAGTGAAGCTGGTGGAATGTTGAAGGATTTTGTGAGTCTTGTATCCATTGCACTTCCTTGTTGGACTGAGAATGTTTGGAGTTGGGCTAAAATGGTATTGAAAACGATGGTGCATGCAAAGATCGGAACAACTGAGATCAGAATCTTCACTTGCTGCACTTGAGTAACCGTGCACAATCTCCATCGGCTTTCCTCTGTATGAGCCCCGTCGTGGATTTCGATGCAAGCTCTGTCCAAGAACCTGATATTTTTGCGTGTGGTCAATTAATTAATTAGTAGATTTTCTATACTGTACGTAAGAAAACCATAACTGGGGAAACTAAAATCAGAAAGAGCTACTATTCTCGATCTAATCATGAATTGATAAACAAACTGAAAAGTAAAGGGGTGCTGATCTTATATGTTCTTATTTTGTTTCGTTTATGATTTAATTTGAAAGTGTGTGAAGAACGAAGCAGAAGCCGCAACAATAAGTAGTAAAATAAGATCGCATAAATTAAGAAACAAATCGTCTTCCAAATATACCTGAACTTTTCAGTGTGAAGGAGACTGCTGCCAGTATCAGAAGACAAGCTAACGTTATTTGGCACCTTGTTTTGGCTTCCGTGAAGCATTCGTCCGTTAGATGAACAAACTTGCAGCTTTCTTTTTAAAATTGCAGCCACAAAAACCTGAAAAGAAACAATAATATTAATGTAGAATTAATTAATAGAAAAGATCACAAGCACAAAATTAAATTACAATTAAAAAACAGGAAATTAATTGAATGCGCAATTAATTACTTGAGCAATGGGGGTGAAAATGCTTCCTTGAGGGGGCTTGTTCCGGTAATATAAAGTACCAGAGACCAAGCTGATTAATCCCATAGCCATAGCAGCAGCCGAGACTCCAAAGCCTACATCCATTCCGGAATGAGTTTGGACCCACACAAGAATTGTAAGGGCAATAAGTTCGCCCACAGAGAACGCGAAATAGGCAGCATTGAAGTAGGAGGAGAGCTTCTTGGATTGTTTGGGATTATCTTGGTTGAACTGGTCACCCCCATGAGCAATCATGTTGGGTTTAACACATCCACTCCCTAATGCAACTAAGTAGAGTGCTACAAAGAATATCAAAGCTTTCATCTCCTTTGCTTCCGTACAATATTGTTCTCCATCAGACAGCATGTTACACGGTGGTGGCTTTAATTGGGGAAGATGGGCTTGAACCGAGAGTAATATGAAACCCTGCATATACGTTCCAAACAAAAAACCTTGTAAATTAACCAGGCCAAGATAGACCAGTCCCTAGCTTATTCCTCCCTGCCTTCGATCCCTAGCTATATATGATCTATATTATATATATCTAGATGCATGCCATTGTACGTCGTAATTGTGCCGCGACAGCTAGCTAGCTTCAAATGTACCTCTATATATGCTTCGGATAGAAGGTAATTGTATATAAATTGAACCTAGAATTACTTGTATGCCATGTGGCCGGGTTGAGAGAGAGAGGGAGAAAAAGTCATGCCGGAGGGGAAAGAAAAGTTAATATATATAATGAGATGAAAGCTGGCTTACAGAAAGTTCAACAAAACCAAAGATGAGCATGGTCCAAAAACTCCCAAGATAAGAATCTGAAAGATAGCCGCCAAGGAGCGCCAGGAGAAAGACAGTTCCGACAAAGTTTGTCACTATGTTGGCAGACTTGGACAAAGAGAAGTGCATCTCGTTAATCAAGTATGTTATGAGGTTGTTCCCAACAGCAGCTATGGCCATTATCTCAAACGCTTGTAGCCCTGAAAGTAATCGCACACTCCACAATCTCATCATAAATTTAAGTTGATACATTATTAAGCAATAATATATAGAAAGTACGTATATACGTATATATACATAAGAATTAAAATTGAATATATATATATACATCATGTTATCATGCTGAAAGCTTTAAAGAGTCGAACAGAGAAAAAGATCAGATAAATATATACCAAGGACAAAACCAGCAGCTCTCATCCCACCATGTTTGCTAGGATTAATGGAGGTTGATCTCCCTCTCCAATCAACCATGGCCTCTTCACCCATTACTCCAGCCGTTTCCATGTACACTATCCTCGCCTCTTTAGTATTTTTTCACTCTCAGATCGTTAATTCCTAAAAGCTAGCCAGCAATAGAGAGAGAGACGTACAGGACTTTCTAGAATGGAGGAATTATGGTTTTCTTACACTATGCTGAATCTGACGCAAGTGAAGTGGGTAGCTAGCTAGTTGTATATTTATAATAATGCCAAGCCCTCAGATTTTGTGCAAAATGAAACTTCCTTTGAAAATTCGATCTATAGTACCCTCACGCACTATGCCTAAGTGGAGATCAAATAGATGGTGTTGGCGTGGATTTTCGTGTGCTGTTGAAACTTAAATTATTTCCACACTGATATTATTATATGAAGCGTGTTGTTTATTACATCTGTGAGTAGAGTACTACTAGCGCAGACAAGAAGTTGCCTTTTTAGGCGGCAATAGTACCTAACATTATATATGAATCCAACGTAAATATGATACGAAATTAATAGGTTTAAATCTGATATTAACGGATTCGAATCAGAATATGTTGATCGTTAAGATACGATTTATAAACTGGTCAATGACGAGTCAACCTGCTTAACACAAAATCAACTTATTTTAACCTGTTTAGAATCTATTTCAAAATTAAAATTCTATTGTTATTATGTTATAATATTGATATTTCTTAATATGTTTATAATGTTTTTATTGTAGAGATTGTAAATTTAGACTTATGCTCATATTTGTTATTGTATGATTTTGAATATTGGTTTTATTTGAAAAATATTGATATATATTTTTTAAGATATTGTGATTATTAATAAATATATATTTAAACTTTTATGTGAAATTATGTTAATCAGGTCAAATAAATTATGCATTTTAGTTCAAGTACTCATTTACATGAGACAAATGGATTTAAACGAGTCATGTCGTGTTAATATATTTCTAGTTAATATTAAACAGGCTAAAACAGGTGACACGAAATGACCCGTTATCTAAATAGGTTGGATTGGGGTTTGGAAGTTTGACATGACATATAGCTAATTAACGGGTTGGGTTCAGATTAACATTTTTAGTCAAATATTCATAACTTGACACGACATGAACACGACTTGAAAACACAATTTGTTACTCCTACTAATTCAGAGGTCCAGTACTACACCGACCTTAATCATCCTCTCACGTCCCATTTATATAAATAAATATATATATATATATATATATATACAATGTTTTTAAGCAATTATCAATATTTCTAGTGATATTTGTTAAAAGTGGCCTATTTCAAGTAGTAATTATTTTTGGATTATTAATATATAAATTATTTAAAATGTGTCGTACTAATAAATATGATATTTACAAATGATAAGTCGACGTCCCAGGAATCAATATAAAAATTACATGACATGTGGCACATGAATTTTCGTGATAATTAGTTATGGTGCAAATTGATGAGAAAGTACTAGTAGTTCGTGATGTAAGTTGAAAGAAAATATGGTAGTTTAGGTGAAAATTATTTACATCTTGAATTAATTACTAGCATGCATGACATGATGATGAGGGACTTGACAAACGCATGATATAATTTATATATGATCTGTGTGTGTGTAAATTTTCTCCCATTTATTCTTTATCGTAGCTGCGTATACGTAAGTTAGGATGAATCTGATCGGTCTCTTATAATAGCTATATATAGTCGTCAACAATATTCATGGTATTATTATATATTTACTACTTAATTAACAATTACTCGATCTATCGCCTTATAAAAAAAATAAAAGAATTAATATCAGCTAGCATTAATTGATATATAGTTTTAGTACTAAACGTTTTGATCAAGCGCATATATCAAATTCTACGAGTACTCCTATTTAAAAGGCTTCTTCGATATATCAAGATATATACAAATAAGTTAATAAGCGGGGTATCTTAATGTATGCAGTCTTGAGTACTTTAATATATCGCATGCATGCATATTTATTGGGAGTAGAACCTATATAATATATGCGCGTTAACAAAACGCAAATATATAACTATTTATATATATTACCATATATATTTCCTTTTTTAATTTCTGGTCAAATGATTGATCTACTAGCCCTATATTTATTAATTATATATACTCAGTAATTGATCATTACATGCATTCTGCTCCTTGTACGTACGTGGTTTCATTCTAATTTCTGACTTTAGCTATTGATCTCATAATTCTATACTCCAGATCATTTTTTGCATTATTAATTTTTATTGTCTGATGCCTAACCGTGTACGTACGTAATTAATTAATATATACATGATCCATATTATATATATTTTGTTTACCAGTACTTTTTCTTAATTCACTAAAGTATGCTCATACCAAAAAGTACATTATCTAGCTAGCAAGATCCTGCATCCATTAGACTAATTTACTATATATATAACAATGGAAAAGACTTTTAAAAAAATCTCTACATCTGCTCAAAATTAAATCTTAGGTGCGTGCATGGCTTAAATGGTTCCAGGATACGGATATCCTAAGTAGATCATGATCATAAGTACTACGTACTCTCTACCTAGTCATGTAGAGCTGCTTAATTAATCCTAATCGTTACTTTCATACCAAATGGTTCGGATTCCACCGCCTCATACTACAATAAAAGAGGGTTTTTGGATTTTTGTCTAAAATAATTTTTTTGCAATTTCGTTTCAAAATTTTTTTTAAACTAAAAAAATTGTCTCAAGATCATCCTTATATATATTATTTGAATAAAATATTTATTTTTTGAACGGTTAACAACTTCTGTCAATTTTAGAGATAAAATTTATTTTTTTAGACAATGTTTATTTCGTAAAAAAAAAATCATCCCAAAATCAAATATTTATTTTAGTATCAAAACTACGTACGTGGAGTGACACAATCCGAACCATTTTAATTGTTAAAATATAATGAATAAAGTTAAAAAGAATTAAGACTTCTAAATGATCGAAATTTAAAGTCTAAACATTTTGAAATCTATTTTTTTAAAATAAGGAAATTATGGAAGGATAATCAAGTTAACTATGACATGAAAGTGCTTAATATTTTAAGACGGCATGCAGGAGCCGGTTGGAAGTAGGTGAGGTCTGCAACGCACATCGTGAAAGAGGAATCATGAATTTTGAATTGGTTTTGCTTAGTGCAACGTACTGTACATGTCAAGTGCCTATTATAATGCATGGGTCTGGTGTGGGCAAAAAGAAAGACAAGGAAACCAAGATAAAAGGTTGTCGGTGTTACAAAGTACAAACATTATGATGTTACAATTTTACTTTTATTTCCATATCGTTGCTTTTTGGTTTGTGGTTTTATCCCTTTGTTTCATGCAAAGTACATGGTGTATTATAATATTCTTTTTGGGTGTGTGTATCCAATTAAAAAAAAATTATTTAAAATCATCTCATTTCATCTCAACTCACTATTCAAACAGCACCTTAAAAACCAATATGCAATACAGAATCTAGATAAAACTTATCGGCTTACAAATCACTAAACAATACAGGACTGGCATGACAAGTACTAAGGATTGTTTGGAAGAGTTCATCTAATCTCATCATATCTTATCTCATTTTTAAATATCACTTAAATATAAATATTTTTTAATTTTCTAAATTCCCAAAATACATTTTATCTGATCATTACAATTTTTCTAAACTTCTAAACAAAATACAAAAATCAATTCAACTTTTTCAAATCCGAAAAATAAATATAATATTAAAAAATTATAATCTAATAATATTTTAACTTTATAATATTTTTATTCAAATTTTTTTCTCTCATTTCCCAAATAATTCAAACCATTTTATTATTATTCATAAAAAATTTTATTATTATTCATAGATTTTTCATCTCATCTCATTCTTGAAGCATCCTCTAAAGTCTCCATTTAATTTCACAAACCATCTCATTCTATCTCATCTCCTCTTAACATTCAAATATCATTGAAACATAAACACTTTTCAATTTTAAATTTTTAACATTTTCATCTAATTATTACATAATCATTACAATTTTTTCAAACTCCCAAATAAAATATAAAAAATAATTCAATTTTTTTAAATTTTAAAATAAAAATAATATTAAAACATTATATTCTAATAATATTTTAATTTATAATATTTTTATTTAATTTTTTCTTTCTTATTTTTCAAAATTTAATAAAATATTTTAATTCAAACTATTTCACTATTATTTATAAATTATCTTACTACTATTCACATGCTTTTCATCTCATCTTATCTGTATAACCAAACGAGGTCATTTGAATAGTGAGTTGAGATGAGATGAAAGTTAACAGTTGAAAGTTAAATAAAATATTGTTAAAATATTATTTTTTAATATTATTATTATTTTGAGATTTGAAAAAATTAAATTATTTATTATATTTTATATAAAAATTTTAAAAAATTATAATAATAAAATAAAATAAGATAAAATATTTTTTATATCCAAACCAACGTAATAAAGACTGTAAGAGCATGTACTGCTGTCCTGCAAAATCAGCAAATACAATAAATACAATAAATGGATTATTTTACCTGATATGATTTTCCTTTTTCTTTTTTTAATGTTTTTTGGTAATCTCCACGTTGGATATAACATGCATGGAGTCCCGTCTATTGGAAACTTATACCTTATTGCAAGTAAGTTTGTGTATCAATTCGTGCATCAATGTTGATATATAATATATATGTTTAATAAAATAATGTGAATTAAATATGAAAATAATTTTTATGATATATGAGATTTTCTTCTTTTCTTAAAAATTTTTTTTTTATTTTTTTTAAATAAAAAAAATTATCGGTACGCGATATAATATACGAAATCACTTGTATCTAGTAAAATCCTACTGATTATATATAAAATTAGAATGAATAAGATCAGTAAGAGATAAAATAATAAAGGGATAAAGTCTAAAGATAAATCAAAGAAGAGATTAATGAAGGGATAAAGTCTAAAGATAAATCAAAGAAGAGATTAAAGTCGATGGAAGTTGACTCAGATATAAAAAAAATGTGAAAATGACATAAGAAAAAATAGGACTCAACTACTTTTGAATAAGATATCTATGAAAAGATAAAGATCTCTGCAAATCCCCAAACTTATCCACAGACAGAGGCTCCTCTCTTTAGATTTCTACGTTGAAGACGTCTTCTTCAACCTCCTTCAAATCATATTTCCTTCATTGTTTTAAGAGCTATGTATGTAGGTTATGAAAAACTATAAAATCACTAAATATAATAGATTTTATCTTCAAACAATTTATATAGATAAATTTTTATGTCGAATCACGTAAATTTTTGTATTTCTTTATTTACATTTTATATGTTTTATTTATTATTTATTTTATAAATAAGCATCCAAGCATTATATTAACGCCCAAACCTTGTGGCCCCTTCAACTGTATTATTGGTCAAGAGAGTTGGAGAATCTAAATGAGAGTATAAGATATTGTAAAAATAAATTTATAAATTAATATAATATGATGTGATACGTCATATCTATTTTATAAAAAACAATTATAATCTAATTTACTATATTAATTTATAATCTAATTTATCACATTAATTTATGTATTTATTTTTATGAAAAAAATTTATAGGTCTAATATTTCTCTTCTAAATAATTTTTAACTACGTACATATATATATTTTTACATAATTATCTGAGAACTTGTGGGCTCTTGTTCCGAAAAGATTTGAATTTACAAAATAGTACTATTAATAAATCGTTCTTATCGTTTTATTGTTTCTCTTTTAAGTTTCTTAATTAATTAATGGCATTGTTTTTGTCAGTTTCTTGCGTTGAAATTTGGTCCGGGAGGAAAGGATCGATGGAGCAAAAATACAAGAAGAAACGATCGGTTTGATTGTATTTTGGTCCTCCATCTCCCCCCCAACGATTTAATTTTTTTGCTATGATCAGAGGATCAATTTAGCGTCACTCGTCTAGATTAACTAATTTTCTTGACACGTGGCAATAACAATAGCACATGGGTTTGTCGGCAAGGAAGCATTTTTCTTTAAATAAATATATATAATTTTACGAGCAAGGATCGAAGTCAATGAATGTTCAATTGCATGCCAACTTGGACATGCATATAGTCTTTGTAATGCTTCGATTTTAAGGTACAAGGAAAGGTGTTCTGAGAACAAAACGGGAGACAAAGTGGAGACATAGCGACATTTGAATCCTAAGAGGATCCCTATAAATACAAGATCCTATATATATATATATATATATATATATATCTGCACAGGAAAAACGTTGCCTATGAGTCAAACTTATCCATATCGAAAAATCTTAATTTTACTCCACAAAATTAGAGGAGGGAAAATGGAAGAATATTAATGTTGAGATCATAAACTAGTAGTACTCATGATCATAAATTAGAATATTACTGGAAGTACTAGCTAGCTTGTGATGATTATTGTCTTTCTTATATGTCGGCAAAAACTATGCCAACCCATTAATTTGCTAATGTTGACATGAATTGTGGTGACGATCGCTCGACTTGTTGCAATTCATGTAATGGTGGGCTAGCTAGCTACTTGGGCAAAAATCTGTACACCATTGGAGGTGCCTCACACCAACTCTAATTTGGTGTATCCTGTGCGTGCATCATAGTTTAAAGTCAACATATATCATAAAGTCAAAAATTAATTAGCTTGAACGTGGACACAATATTTCAACCTAAAATTAGCAAATGGAACCAAATACAAAAAGGGTTTCATTCAAAGCACCAAACTATTTTCAACCACTCTTTCACTGTTCACCAATAAAGTCAAAAAGGGCCTTCGATTATAAATAATAGTTGGGCACTCCAAAAGGTTCTTCTAAATACATCGTCCCTTATTTCCTTCTCATGTGGGCATAATTATTTCCCACTAACTCTACATGATCTCTCTCCTACTTTAGTTCAATCATTCTCACATTGTACCAATAAAAGCATTAGACCATTTGAGAATTCAATGTTTATCTCTATCACCCACTTCCAACCTTTTGGAGTCCATGCAGAAACTGACCAAATGCATCTTTCTCAATCTTCAAATTTATATGTTTCAGCTATACGGTTGTGTACTTTCGATTTGCAGACAGTATATATAAATATATATATATATATATATATATATATATATATATATATATACTAGTAAAGGGCAAACACGTGCATTGCACGTGTGCCCAATTGTGAAAATATAAAAAATATTTTTAAAAATAACATTTATGAAATCTAAAAATATGTAATAATAAGAAATATATAGGTTAATATGTATAATTATAAAATGTAATAATTTTGTCTATATTTTAATTTTCTCATTAATTATAAAAATAATCACATACAAACACGCAAGAAACTAATAAGAAATCAATCATGTGATTAGTAGTTTGTAGTTTGGATTTTACCATATCTGTTTATATGAGAATTTTATTTTACAGCTTTTAAGAATGACAATATGTAGTTTGTTGTTCTAGTTTTTAGTCTAATTTTTTAACTTGCATATGTAGCAACTATCTCATAAACACTTGCAGTTTTCATTTTAGCATGTGTTTAGATGAGAATTTTATTTTATAACTTTTAGGGATGCCCATATGAATTTTAATTCTTCTACTTCTTAGTCGGTAGTTTTTTAACGTGCATGTGTAGGAACTATCTGATAAACATTAGCATATATGTTTAGATAAGAAGCTTATTTTACAGCTTTTAAGGATTGATCATATGTAGTTTATTTTACAACTTTTACACGGTTTAGCTAGTTTGTAGTTTGTAATTTTTTAATTTGGATGTGCAAGAACCACATGATAAAAATAGATAGAATATATGATGTAATTGAAAACAAAATGAATAGAGACTTATCAGTTTCAATATAATTTAAAGCCAATGAAAAATTAACTGACAAGAAAAGCCAAAGAATTACATATGCTGTTAATTTTCGTAACTAAAAAAACATCCATCATATATGTTCATATGGTAATTTTATTCTTTCAGTTTAGTCTAGTTTTTGAACTTTCTTGTCTACCAACCATGTGATAAATGGTCTGCAGTTTGCAATTTTTTCTAATTTACGTATATAAACATGCCATAAGAGCAGATATGGTATATGACATAATTGAAAGCAAAAACATACAAACCACATCAGTTTCATTATACATAAAAACAAAGGAAAAATTAACTAAAGAGAAGAAAAAGAACTACATACCTAGTTATCTTTGAAATTTCAATCCCAATAACAAATCTAACAGCCCTGAGTCACCGAATGTTTGTGCGATGTGAATGAGAGAATGTTGATTTTAAACGTGAGAGAATTAGTAGGAAGAAGAACGTAAGAGCAAATGGAAGTAAAGATGAGGAGAATTATTCTTATAGGAAACGCAAAGCGGTGCAAGTGATAGAAGAGTAAAGAAAAAATTAAAATTACCTGATTTTTCTTATCCAAATTGCAATCAGTCCAAGCGGTGGTAGATGAGAGTGAAAAAAACAAATTTATCCAATGTCTACAAATCCGAGAATGACAAATGCCAAACGTTCCAAGAGGCGACTGTTGACGAGGATGGGAAAATTTATTATCTAATTCCTGCTAATCTGAAAACAACAAAAAACAAATGGTGGAAGTGGTGCGAGACAGGGGGAGAACAAACTTATCCGAAGGTTAAAATATATTCTAGAACATTGCTGGTGTATTTTCGTTAAAAAAAAAGTGGTTTTACATTTAAAAAAAAAAAAACTATTCGATGTAAATAGTTTTGCAAGCGAACCTAAGTAAACCGTAATTTAATAAAAATAGGGATAAAAAACCTAACACAAAACGTTAGGGAAATTGAATTAAAAAACAGGGATAAAATCGGTAAAAAAAATGGACGAAGGCAGCAAGCTAAGGATATGAACGGAAAAGAAATAAATAAGAAGGGCAAAAATGAAACATATGGATAGATGACTGCAGAAGCCAATGATATAAGAAGAAAACAAATAGAAATGGAAGGATAAAAAAGAAAGAAAAAAAAAAAAAGACCGAACTCAAGACGTCATGGCAAAATGAATTGAAAAATAGGGACAAAATGGAAAGAATATAGTGGATGACACCTGCTTATAGCCGCTTATTACATATAAGATATATATATAAAGTTATATTCGTAAGTCTTCTAATATATCGTCAAATTAACTTATCATCCGAAATTATCAATACGTTGACAAGTAGATGAAAAATAAGTAAATTTTATTTGAACGCGTGGCATGACTCTCACATGCACGTACAGCTTTCACTTGGCTTGAATAATTTTGTTTCTCGAAATAGCATATCATGTTAGCTACCGTTGTATATAAATTAATTCTTCATGAACTTATATAATGTGTCTGAGTTATATATATGTGAGTTAGAAATGCTCGCTCGCATTTGTTTTCGTTAATAAATTTAATTCAAAATTACTTCAAGGAGCAAAATTCTCACAAGTCTAAATTTTTACACGTCTTACAATCCACATTGTTGTTTGCATCTTTACGCCGCTTAAGAGGTTACTAGAGTTTCTAAGAAAATTTCATGCTTCAAAATCAAGAAATTTAGATGATTTTTCTAGAAAATTGTAGAGAGAGATGAGAGTTTTTCTTTTGAACAAACTTTTCACACATATTTAATGTACGTAAACTCTTATTTAAAGAGTTTTCCCAAGGGAGATTGATTAACTTCCCTCAAGTTAAGTTGTAGTGGTGGAAAGTTAATCAATAACTTTTCTACCCATATGGACATATCATGGGTCATGGGGTGCCCACTACCAAGATCTCTCACTTGTCCATAATAGATACTATGTCTATTACCAGTCTCCTCCTTACCTCTTAATCAATTATCTCTCATATAAAAAATTAAGCGTGCGACCTGATGTGAAGGCAAAGGGTAGGAGTATTATGTTAAGTCACCATATTACTAGCATTGTATATCACTCATAGCATCTCGTCTATACTCCAGACTATTTGATCTTACTAGGTCATGGGTCCTTAATCCCTCACGAGTTTATAACTCAAAGTAATTCTTGATCTTACATTATATAATATGCTCATGATTATATCGAGTCAAAAACGATATAATTGCCCTGGCTATAAGACATAACATAACAAGTAAGAATCCAAACAATCTTCCCTAAACACTTATATCAATTCAATTAGACTTTACTGTTTTCCTAGACATGCTTGCGAGACCGTATAGTTCGTGGCTCTAAGAAAATATGTTAAAGTAGCAACATCAAGTTTTTATCTCAAGACATAGTTCTCGGTTCAAGGACATAAGAATAGATCATTTATTGATCTATTAGAATTCACATAGAGATCGACCAAGGATCCATCCAGTCACTCTCTCATATAGTTGTTCATAGCACATATAGTATAAAATGTATATTACGATGAAATTCTCACATAATTGAGTTTGTCACATTCAAATATCGTAAGAATCTTAATCTAGTCGTCATTCTTGTAGAGGCCCCAACACACAAATGTCACACACGCTTTGCTTGTAAAAAGTCGAAGCTTTACACATACATTATGGCCATATAAGTATTCTATGCCTCGAACAAAAAAGCCGAGGATCAGGATCCTCAAACGAGAGTGCAAAAGGAGACGAGAACCTTGGGCAAGATGAGCAACGAAATGATCCAAGTTCAGTACGCCTGCTACCTACTTCAATCAACCCAGTGTAATTTGCTGTCAAAGAAAGAATAGGATATTATGGTAAAGTTACACATTTAACCCTTACCAACACAATTGGCGCCAGGCTCTCCCAGTCCCGCTCATGGTCAATGTAAAAAGCGGTGAGAGACATAATAGTACTATTAATCCCATGTAAATTATTGAGCTTCTTAACACTATAGCTGAGTATAGATGGCCATAATTATTTTTTAGTGGGGCTATTATGCCGCTTCACTCTTACCGTTGAGCGGGTACGCTTAATATTTTCTTTTCATTTTTTTCACATTTTTTAATATATTTAAATATTTTTAAAAAATAAAAAAAATACATCAATATATTTAAAATCACTTCTTTAATCACTAAATAAAAAAATATATATATATTTATATGCAGGCGGTCAACTAGAGCGGAAAGAGTGGGGCGGCAGACTATCTTTACTCATTATTTTCAGTCCAGTGCCTTTATATTAGTTACCAAGAATTTCCACCAAACTGAGTTTCCTCAAAACAATTTCGCAAACCTGGACCAATTTCTTGGTTTTTTTTTTTTAAGTTAACACTAACTGGTGGTGGTGAGAGTTACAAGATGTGTAGAAGATTGTGTATTTAAACGTCAATTTAGAGATGTAGACATGGACATGCAGGATATTAATTAATTCATATATAGGCTGTGCACAAGTTCTATATGGAATCAAGTACGCCTTATAGCAGTAATTATTTTCTCGCACCAAGATAATACTCAAGTTCCATGTGCTTCTAGCCATATGCCATCTATCTCATGCTCACTAGAAAGTTGTGTTCTCTTTCTTTTATTTTAAAGCAATCAAACTTGTTATTGCCACATACATAACAAACCCAATACATAAAATCCTTTAGTACTATAAATTTATTTTGTCTTCAAGCTTATTAATAGTGAGGCCTCAAACACATTTGGAATTCAGGCAACTTCTTTTTAAAGTTAATCAGCATGTGTTTATAAGGAGCTGACATAGTTTTATTGCTATGTACGACTGTACTAATTTTAGTAGCTTCACAATGAATTATTTCATTGCCATGTATGACTGTATGAATAATGTAAAATAGGCCATGTCACTGTAAATTCTATACGAAAATAAATTAAGAGCTCATGACACACAATTTGAAAGTATTCCAGTTTGACCATAATTAGGAGCTGACACACTATTCGAAGGTATTCCACTTAGAAGAATGCTTTGTACTTAACAGGCTCCTCGATGCTATTCCAGTAGCGATTACTTTTGTTTTCTCAACCTGAGAGAAGAATACCATCATCATCTTTTCATTAGTTACCAATAACGAGCAGTAAAATTACAATAAATAGGTAGGCCGAAACGTTAATCGCAATGAAAACCATACATTTATTGTCTTACCATACAGGCAACTAAAATTACTTGGTAAACTGCAAAATACCTTCTTGTCTAATTTCTCGTATGCCATTGTGGGAAGTAGATAACTTCATAACATCACTGTAGGAAAATAATGTCACAAGGTTCGAGTTTTACATGATGAGATTTTGAAAGAGTTCATGACTTACACTTATGAGAAATTAAAGCTGAGGATCTAATATGACATTTCATCTTTATCGGTGGACATCTCGTCGTCATGATCAGATTGATCATTAGAGTTGCTGCTATCTTTTGAACTAGAGTCTAGGTCAGTGTCGTTGATAAATTCCTCTGCTAATTGGTGCTGTTGATTGTTTGCCTCCATTTCTGTTGCATCAACGGGGTTTGGTTCTACATTAGCCCTATGCAATGAAGTTACCACACCTACATCTGGACAATGGACGAATGTGTTTACATTAGAGGATTCTTGCTCTAGATAAGCATCACTATCACTTGATTCAAAATCATGAGCGGGAGACAAAGGTGCTGGTGGAATGTCATATACATTCTTGTTTATGAACTTCTGCACCACATGCCAACTCCTTTTGACCCTTGTATCTTTGATGTAAAAACATTACAAAGCTTGGCACGCCAACACAAAAGGCTCGTTCTTATACCACGTCCTATCCGTATTCACACTAGTAATATGGTTATCTGATCGAATGTCTCGTTTTCGATCACTAACGTTAAACCATTCACATTTGAACAAGTAGACACGATGTCATCATATGTAATGTAACTCCACAACATCTATGACAACACCATAGAAGTCTACATTATTGGATTGATGTTCACTAGTAACGAATACACCAAATTTTTTAGTACAACGTCGTTGTCCAAGATGTTTCGTGTGAAACATTTTTTCATTCACAATACAAGCAGCATACGATGCAACCCGAGGGTTAGGACTGCACGCTATAGCATATAGATCATTAGATACTTCAGCCAGGTTCGTTGTCCGCTGATCTTGAACCTAGCTACCATAAATAGATGACAAATCATACATTTATAGTTAAAAGGTATGGGTAGTTTATATGGTTTCAATCCAGTTATGGGTTTCTAAGAAGAGGACATACACATTTCTTGAACCATCTTGGAAACTCTTTTTCATGAATGCGATGAAAAGAATTTGGGTAATTTTCCTTACACTTGTTGTAGTGATAATTGCACATACAAGAAAGAAAAAAGGAGACGTGCTCTTAATATGCATATTATTGTGAGCATTTATAATGATTGTTGTGTCCCAAAAGAAAATAAGTTTCTAAAATGAAGAATGAGAAATTGTTAGAGGATGCATACTCTAGGTAAGGTCCAACCTTCTAGCCTTGCTTTATTTTTAACATATCGCTTGAATTTGCCAATGTACATTTCAAATGGGTACATCCACCTATATTGAACTTGGCCTACAAGCAAGGCCTTACATGGTAAATGAACCGCTAGGTGGACCATGACATCAAAAAAAGGGGGAGGGAATAGCATCTCCAACTTGCATAGAATTACGACGATATTAGTTTCAAGCTGGGCCAAAAGGTTGACAACAAGTGTTCGTGCGCACAATTCTTTGAAGAAATTGTTGAGTTCAATCAACGCCAGCGTAATATCGTTTCTTAAGTACCCACCAACTGCAATAGGAAGTAGTCTTTGCATGAAAACATGAATCTTCAATCATGAGATTTTGCAATCACGTACAGACAAACATCGAGAAATATTGGTAGTGAACCCATCTGGAAACTTCACATCGCACAACTATTGACAAAAAGTTTTCTTTTCATCTCCATATAATGTGAAACATGCATGTGACATTGTACACTAATAACCATCATGCTTTAAATGCAATTCCTTTCTTATACCGAGGTTGGATAGGTCACGACGTGTATTGATATTATCTTTTATTTTTTCAGGAATGTTCATTAACGTTCGCAAGATGTTGTCACAAATTTTCTTCTCAATATGCATAATGTCAAGATTATTTCAAAACTTCAATGTTGACCAATATGGTAGATTGAAGATCGAATATGCTAGTTTTCGTCCAGTTCAACTCTTCAAGAGGGCGATTTTGCTTCTTTCCTAATTTGCCAAATTGCACATCCTCAATAAGCTTTAATTGATTGGTTATCTCCAATCCTAATAACAATTTCAACGACATACAGTGATATTCTTTACCATTGAAAAGACTTTTTTTTATCTCCAAATGTGATTCTCTAGGAAGAACCAACGATGCCCCATATAACAATGCTTTCACCCATTGTTCAACCACATCGATTCCGTACCCATATTGCATGATGGACCTGCCAATTTTCCTTTAGCTGACCAGCCGAAAATGTTACCACATGCAGGAAAGTCATTGATTTTTCACAATAAAGCAGCATGCAATATAAATGTTTCTTCTATCGAGGCATTATATGTAGGTACCCCATTTTCCTGGAGATCATTCAATCCATCGACCAATAGCTGCAAGTAAACATCAATTTCATTTTCAGGTGATTTTGGGCATGGGATAATGAGGGACGTACTAAAGAAATGGTCTTTCATACATGACCACAGGGGCAAGTTATATGGAACAAGTATCAATGACCATATACTATAAGGTTTAGCCATATTGTTAAACGGGTTGAAGCCATCACTTGCTAGACTAAGCATGACATTGCGAGGATCTTCAACAAACTAAGTATGTTTTGTATCAAATGTTTACCATACCTTAGAATCAACAGGATGCCTCATATTAATATGATCATTCGATTGTTGCTCTTTATGTCATCATGGACAAAATAATGCATGATTGTTTTTTACTACACTAAGAAATAGCTCCCCCACTAAGCATAAATGCGTAATCCGTTGTGAATTTTTGCTCATCATTGTCACTAGCCCAATCAACATCGCTATAACCCTTTAGTCTCATATCTCCACCTTGATACCAAAGAACAAGGTCTGCTGTCCCACAAAAGTATCAAAAAATTCTTTTAACTGCTTGCCAATGAATAGGTTATGGGTTACTCTGATAATGACTAACCAATCTAACTGCAAAGCAAACGCCAAGTTGTGTACAGAACATATCGTACATCAAACTTCCAATTGTACTTGCATAAAAAACTTTGGTCATTTCTTTATTTTCCTGATCATTCTTAAGGCAATGTTTTAAGCTCAATGTAAAACCATTCTCGATTGGAGTGTCTATGGGTTTGGAGTTGTACATACGAAATCATTCTAGAATTTTCTTAATGTAAATCTCTTGAGACAAACCAATAAGCTTCTTGGATCAATCTCTTGAAATTTTAACTCACAACACATAATTTATTTCATCCATGTCCTTTATCTCAAAAGTAGAGGACAACCACTTTTTGTGGCGACAATTATTTCCATACCATTTCCAGCTAATAAGATGTCTTCCACATACAAAGACAAAATTAGAAAACTCTTCTATTTATGTTTGATATACACACAATGGTCTTCTCCTAGCATGAAGTAATGGCCTCATGAAATCTGAAATATCATTGTCTAGATGATTGTTTAAGGCCATAAATGGAACATTTCAGCTAGCATACTTTGCGCTATTGTCCCTCAACTTTAAAACCAACAGGTTGATCCATATATATCTCATCGTCTAGTTCTTAATTGAGAAATGTAATTTTTACATCCATTTGGCAAAATTCCAAATCTAGATGTGCAACTATAGATAGAATGAGGCGAATGGAAGCAAATCTCACCATAGGGTAGAAAGTTTCTCCATAATCTATACCCTCTCTTTGGTTATAGCCTTTTCGCTACGAGTCGGGTCTTATACTTGTCAATTGATCCATCTGTCTGGAGCTTAATTTTTAAAACTCATTTGTTTCCAATAGATTTGCGCCCAGGTGAAAGATCAACTAACTACCAAATTTGGTTCTTTGCCCTAGAACTCATATCATCTCTCATAGCAGCCAGCCATTTATTTGAAGCAGGTGAACTTAGTGCTACCTTATAAGAAGAAGGTCCATCAAAGTCGCACAGAGCACACATGAAAGATTCCATTTCAATCTCAAAACGACGATGAGGAATGATTCCATGTTCGCTTATACATAACTGAGACTCTTGTGAATCACTTTCTAGTAGTACACTCCTACTAGGAGGCAAGTCACTCCCACTATCTTTTACAATTCTAGAATATGATAATTCTCCACCCTCACCAAAAGATGGTGTAGCTCCCTCAAGTTCTTGCAACTCAAAAAGTTCAAGATCATTCTTGATAAATGTGACATCATGTGACTATTTCTGTCATCCCTCCGTTAGGATGTTCACCAAACATTACATAGCTCTTTGAGCTCTCTAAATGTCTTATGAAGATATGCTTATTTGCTCTAGGGCAAGATTTCCTATATTTATGAGAAGTAGTGTGAACATAACTCGTAGAACCCCAAGGATGCAAATGTTCCAAATTTGATTTTGCATCATTCTATAATTCATATGGGGTTGAATGAACAGACTTAGAAGACACATGGTTCAAAATGTCGGTAGCAGCTAGAAGAGCATCCTCCCAAAAAGATATTGGCAGGTTAACTTGTGTCATCATTGATCAAACAATTTCCAATAAGTACTCTCGACCCCGATCAGTTCGTAGAGTTTTTAAATTCCTTTCTTTCTGATTCTAAACCTCAGCCACAAAGTGCATGAAACGGTTTAATGCTTCAAAGTGATGGGAGATCAGATAGACATAACTGAAACATGAGTAATCGTCTATAAATGTGAGAAAATAAGAGGCATCATGGTGTTCCTTCACATTCATAGGTCCACAAATATCAGAATGGACTAGCTCTAAAGGATAAGATGCCCTAGGAGCTTTTCCAAAAGACTTCCTACAGGCCTTACCAGCTAAACAAGACTTACACACAAGTAGGCTTACATTAGCAAGATACCCCAATAGGCCTTCCCTAACTAGTCTAGCCATTCTATCTTTTCTTATGTGGCCTAGTCTAGCATGTCAATGCAATGGATTAGAAATAATATCATCAACATTTATAGCCAGAAAAGAAAATAAGGAATTATCTAAATCCAACATAAAGAAACAATTCGAAAGAAAACCATGTCCATACAAAACCCTATCTAAATATAAGTCCAGCTAAGGGCTATCAAAGTGAAAAGTAAAACCAAGTTCCAACATAGAAATAATTGAAAATAGATTACATTGAACATCAGGTGCATATAGCACATCATGAAGAAGTAACAAGTGCCCCAGATGCATCTTGAGTTGGTAGGTGCCAACTCCGAGCACTTCCTCCCTAGTTTCGTTACCCAATATAACGTATTGTCTGCCAAATGGTATTCTTTTGTAATCTATGAACCCAACACTTCAATTTAGACTTGTCATTGCCATCACGCTTGCCTCTACGATGCTTTGCTACTTTTCCATCCCTTGGCCTAAGACTATTTGTCGCTCCAATAGATCTCTCATGTTGCTTACACTTAGGCCTAAATGCCTTGCTCCCAGCTTGGGCAACAAAGAGAGTATTACGATGCACATCTATGTGCTTCATCTCTAGCTCCAAATGGTAATATATATCAGCAAAAGTCTTAATATTCTCACTGTGTCAAAACGAGCCTCATTTGCCCCATGTTGACTCAGGCGAAGATCGTATCATAGCAGTAACTTGTTGTTCATCAGTGAGATAATTGCCAGTAGCCTTTAGATCAAGAATCAAGACTAACATCAACCTCAAACGCTCAGTCATTGTATTTTTAGGATCCATAACATACTGCTCAAAACTCAAAGTGAGAGCACGGAGCTTAGTAGTTGATGTCTTCCCATAGGCAATTTTCAGCTAGTTCCACATATCTTGGGCAGTTCTCAAATTCCTCAATAAGATCATTGTGCATGCTACTAAGCATGGTAAAGCGTGTGCATCGATCTTTCTTTGCCAAGCTTAATAGGCTTCCATATCACGATGATGTTGGGAAGTATTCCCTTCCTCAGGTTGTATTATAAGGTGGAACAGATTTTCAAGGACATCTTGTTCATTAAACAAATATTGGATTTTTCTATACCACATGTCATAGTTGGTCCCATCCAATTTCTCTCCTTTAGTAAGGTCAACAATTACGTTCTTAATGGCCATTATCATTGCATTCATTGCGCGAGATTGACATTAATACACATTTAATTTTATTCTAAAATCTAAGTAGACCATGAAATTCCTTCATACATAGCGAGATCTAAAATTTTACGAAAAACTAATAATCATCTCTCACTATAAAAGTCAAAATACTATATCTAATTAATTTTGAATAAAATTTATTGAGGAGTTTTTTTCAAATACTCAAAACTCATGCACATATAATCGAATATGATAAATATGTAATAATTGCGCTAAATATATTGCTCAAACGCTCCACTCGAAGCCTAATTGGTAATTTGGTGCATCATGTTAAGGTGATCGTAAAGCAAATTGATAGACGTGAAACACAACCCTTTACATGGCCTCAATAATAAAATTACATTCTCAATATTAAATTTAAAAAAAAATCCTACTACAAATCTTCTAAAAAAACAATAAATAAATAGGGATGTCACGTTATCGATATACTTATAAGCTATACCTTATCTATTCACATAAAAATAAATAAATAAATAAATACATACATTACACATGAGCCCAACAAATTACCAATGTCAACTCTATTCATTTTAAATAAAATACCAATGAACTCAAATATTCAATCATAGTGATATGTATGATGGTTCAATGGATAGAGAACCCACATTCTCAACTAATGAGAAAGGTTTAATAGGTCATCAAATCTAGGGACACATTCAATATGGATATGCATTTAACAAATAATTCAATACATGCATCCACAAATAATCCATATAAATATTCATATAACACAGAAAAATTAGACTTGAGAAAGTATGAAAAGTGTCCCAAATTTTTTGTAAGCATTTTATTAAAAAATGTTTTTTCGGCTCTTGGCCTAAAAAACATATATGAATCAACTTTAGACACCAATGCAAGAATACACGTGCCACACGTGACAAAAATTGGACATCAGAAGTCGTCACACGCTCCCACATGCCCCTCCTACATGTGTGGACTTCATTTTGGCTCTAGAGGCTTCTTGCCTCTGCTTCAATTTCCACAGCGAAGATTGTACATCTTCTCCACCGTTCACAGTGTTTTTTGACACCCAAACACAAAGTTCAGTCATTTTAATATGTACTTGTGTCAATAAAGTAAGCATAAACACAATACAATTGCATGGGAGGATCGCACTCTTGTGGCCAAGAGTGGGACTAGTAAAAAATATTGTTCATCATCTTATTCTTGAACCCAAATTTCTGATTTTTCTTGATTTCGACCACCTATTTTCAATCGATCATGACTTACTTACAGTAAGTCTGAATTAAGCGTATGTTGTATCAAATTAAATCTTATGAACCCAGCTTTCTAACCATATAAAATTTATTTCCAGAAAATAAAATTTGGTTGGTTAAAAGTTGGCTCAAAGTCACGGTCCAAACATAAACTTTAAAACTAGGGTTTAAGATTTCATCTTCTATATGCAATGAAATTTCACCAAATTTAAGAAATATGTTTCTGACATTATAAAGAATTTTTTCATGTAGATAATGCAATCTTAAATATGTCATACCATAGCCTCTAATGAAAAATCTGAAACACAAACAATCATGGCATATAATCAATTACAAGCAGCATAGGCTCTGATACCAATATTAAATAAGATTAATTTGAATTACTTCAAGGAGTATAATTCCCACAAACCCGGATCTTTGCTCATCTTACAGCCCACGTTGTTGTTTGCACCTCTACGTCACTTAAGAGGCTATTAGAGTCTCTTAGAAAATTACACGCTTCAAGATCAAGAGATCTAGATGGTTTCTCTAAGAAATCGTAGAGAGATGAGAGCTTTTCTTTTGTACATAGACTTTTTCACACATGCATTTAATGTACGTAAAATTCGTATTTAAAGAGTTTTCACATAAGATGTTAATTAACTTTCCTCAAGTTAAGTGGTAGTGGTGGGGAGTTAATTAATAACTTCCCTACCCATGTGGACACATCATGGGTCATGGGGTACCCACTACCAACAGTTTTGATGGCTGCTGGGTGACTTGTGCTCTCCCAGTAGGCCGAGACAAGCTCCTGCCCTCACCCTAAAATAAATAGAATTATTACATTAGATTCAACTTACTTTCTTTGTGCTCTATTAGCTAGGGTAGAGAATAGTCATATCCTCCGCACAAACCAAGTTTTATTTTCTAACTTGCATTCTTGGAGCCACCAATAGAGGTAATAAACATGCAATAATATAGAGTTCATTCCATGTCGACTATGGAAGTGTGAGGGTGTTTTTTTCTATGTATTTTTTTCTTTTTAATGTACACAAGCAGTGACGGAAAGGAGAATATTGTTGGTACGTACAAAGTTTTGTTACCTATTTTCACTACCTTGAAGGAGGAAAGAAAGAGGTAGAATGTAAAAACCGTAGGCTTCCTGGAAGGGATCGACACATGATATAATGGGACAGAATCAGGAAATCTCACATGCAATAAATTTTCAAGGCATCTATACATACAATATTGATCGTGTAAACGGAAGCATGATATCACTTTAATTAAACTCCATAGGTACGTAAAGCATTCCTCCCAAAAATTTGTCTTATGATATACAATATTTGTCTTATAGCTAGCTAGAGATTAATATTTTGCAAGAATTCTTATGTTAGTATACAATTTAGCCACTTTTGGCTAGGGTCGTTGGTGTTTCCAAAAGATTTTCATGAAATAAGTTGGAGAATGTTAGAAAACACAGTTGAATACCTTAAGCACAACTTATTGAGTTGCTCCACAAGTCTATCTAGCCTTAACAAATAATCTAACAAGCCTCAAGCGTCTCCTCTTGGTGGTGAAGTATACTACATAGAATAAACTAGAGTAATACTCAACACATCCACAACCTAGATATTTTCTCAAGAAAGAACAAAAAGAGAGAGATTCTGTACTTTTTGGAATGTCAGAGAATCATCTTAGGGGGGCTATATATAGCCCTACCTGTGCATCTCATACATCTGGCATTAAAGGTCAACCTTTAATCACTGCAATAAAGTGATCGTTGCCACTTTTATTCACAAGCTTGTAACGCATGTCCATCAAGTCATGCGTTACATGCCATGACCCGTTACGACATAGGGGTTTGCCCATGTGGGTGTCCCTCCATCTTACATCTCCTACTCTCACACAGTGGGCATGACCTCATGCCTTGCATCTTTCTAACGTTCTCAATCTTGTCCATACAAGCAAATAGGTTGTGTGACCACTAAGCACACTTGCAAAAAGAAATGTGAGAGCACTATGCCACATCTCTTCCAAAGAAGACCATCATAGCATCATCCCTAAAGTGTCTTGTCATGGACTCTTGTCATGTCCTAGATTCATTCGATCACATCATATCAAGCATTTTCAGACACTTTTGAGTTAAAAAAAAAATGCAGAATAATGCTTGACTACCTCCAAATCATTTCGATGTGTTCACAACCTTATTTGCTACTAATGTGTAGTGTCATAGTTCAACATCGACAAACGTCATCAAAGATATGATGTCAAACAGTCTTCCATTTGCCCTCATGTCATTCAACTTTGATTGAACCACTTTCCCAACAATGCATCTTTAGACCATATTAATAATGGACATAGACAGCACGCCAAAGTAGCAAATGTCACAACTTCCATCTTATGACATAGTCAAAGGTAAATAATTGACACTTAATAAAATATGAGACTCATAGCGTGAGAAAGAAGAGAACCGTTTACTCACTTACTCATTTGGTCAAATAAGCACAAGTAATATGAAATACATACTAAGGTGGATTTCTCTCTCTCAAAGAATATATGTCTATATCAACACTGTACAGATCTTAGTCTAGGTGCTCCTTAAGAGTCTAACCCGAGTTCCTCCATTTGCTCACCCCCAAGGCGTCAAAGAGGATACCATATCTGGCTAACCACAGGCTACATGGATTGTAGGGTACCTATGCATGGTCCTCTCAATACAATAGGGCTCATCTTAGCTCCAACTAAGGCGACATATTTTTGTGTCAACCAACTTATCCTCTTGGACAAGTATCTAGGGACACAATGTCTAATTTCTACTCGCTACTCAAGTGCTAGAGGTTACCGCTCCTGTGAGTGAGCTGACCTAAGTCTATTAACATAACTTGTGTGTATGTATCTAGAAAATAATACGATAAAGACAAGAACTGAATAAAATCATATTGCATTATCACAAATGAAAATTTACATCTCAATGTCAACTGAAACACAAATTACATTCACAATATATGCAGTCCTAAATTCCTAACATAAGCTACAAAAACATTTCTTGCTATAGCCTTTATCAGGGGATCGACAACCATGCAACTCATAGAAAGGTGTTTCGTAACCACTTTCTTTTGTGCGACCATATCTTTGATATAATGATATTTGATATCTATGTGTTTGGTTCTTCCATGATACCTTGGATCCTTAGCATATACGAGAGCTGTAATGCTATCGCAGAATATCGTCACCGGATCTGAAGTATTTGTGCCAATGTCTAATGCTTGAGGGACCTCCATAACCGAATAGCTTCTTGAACTGCTACTGAACAAGTTATGTATTCTGCCTACCTAAAGGATAAGACTATACAAGATTGTTTCTTACTACTCTATGTAATGGCGCCATTGTTGAGCAAAAAGACATACAAAATGGTTGATTTGTATTCATCTAGGTCATTACCTCAATCAACATCATTGTAACCTCTCAGTTGCAAATCTAAACCCTGATAGCACAACACATAGTTCGTAGTTCCTTTGAGATATCTCATAATCATCTTGACTGCTTTCCAATGGATTAATCTGGGATTAAATACTCACCAAGTCAACTGTATGGCATATGTCTGGCCGAGTGCACATCATTACGTACATCAAGCTGCCCACATCATTAACATAAGGGACACGGGCTATCTTTTCCATTTCTCTTTGAGTCTTAGGACACATTTCTTTAGACAAACTCTCGCCTCTAACAGTAGGGGTGTCAATGGGTTCAGATTCACTCATTTGGAAGCTCTCGAGAACTTTTTTTATGTAAGTCTGTTGGGAAAAATATAGAAGTTTCTTTGATCGATCTCTGTAGATCTTAACTTTCAAAATGTATTTTGCCTCACCCATATCCTTTATCTCAAAATTGAAGGATAACTATTTTTTTGTGGCGACTATCAACCATTTGTCATTTTCACATAGTAGTATATTGTCAACATACAATGACAACATAATGAAGCTTTTCTTGGACCTTTTGAGATAGGTCCTTCGTGATCATCGTAAACTCATTCGAGAGAATGACTTGATGGAATATGAGATATCATTGTCTAGATGGCTGCTTTAGGCCATATATAGATCGTATGAGCTTGCACACCTTGCGCTCTTGGCCTTTGACCACAAAGCCCGTGGGTTGATCCATATAGATTTTCTCATCTAGTTCTACATTGAGAAATGTTGTCTTAACGTCCATTTGATAGATTTCCAAATTCATGTATACTACTGTAGCTAGAATTAGGCGAATTGAGGCAAACCTCACTACTAGTGAAAATTTTTTCTCATAGTCTATACCGTCTTGTTGGGTATATCCTTTTACCACTAAACGAACTTTGTACCTTTCTATTTATTCATCCGACTTGCAGTTCACCTTTAAAACCCATTTGTTCCCAATAGCCTTGCACCATGACAGTAAATCTACTAGATCCCAGACCTGGTTAATCCTCATAGACTCTATCTCATCATTTAGTGCTTTCATCCACTCATCTTTAGTGGAAGACAAGATAGCCTTATGAATTATCCTAGGCTCATTATCATCTTGTGGAGCTACTATGAAAATGATAACAAGGAACACTTTCACGCGTGCTTCTACACGGCTGAGGTTGTTATGGTTGATTTACAAGTGGTGTGCTCCCACTTGGAGACAAGTCACTCTCACAATTTGTAGAAGCTTAAGAAATTTCTTCCTCATTCTAAACTAAACCTCTTGGAGCGCCTTCCTCTTGACCCACAATCTAATGGAATTTCAAACTCCTATGAATCTCACCCCTATTTGGAAACTCATCCTCAATGAAATCCACATCTCGTGACTCAATCTCAATAACAAATCCATCAGATTGTTCACCTATTAGTACATACCCTTTTAAGTATTTTGAGTACCTTATAAAGATATACTTCTTTCCTCTAGGGTCTAACTTCTCATATTTATGAGAAATATCGTAAACAAAACCCGTTGAACCTCATGGCCATAAGTTACTCAAATTGGATTTATCGTTAGTCTATAGTTCATATGGGGTGAAAGATACTGATTTGGAGGACACTAGGTTAAGAATATAGACATCAGTCAAAAGTACATCCCCCAAAATGAAATTGGTAAGTTTGTTTACGCCACCATTGACCTAACCATCTCAACCAGTGTTCGATTTCTCCTTTCTCCCATGTCATTTTGTTGTGGCGTACTCAGCATCGTCAACTTTCTTTTGATTTTTTCTTATCACAAAACCTTTTAAATTGCTTAGAGAGATATTCACATCTGCAGTCAGTCCTCAGAGTTTTTAAACTCTTGTATAACTGATTCTCAATCATTCTAAGATATTGCCTAAAACACTCAAATGCTTAAGACTTATGGGAGATTAAGTAGATATGACTATAACGTAAAAAATCATCTATAAAGGTGATGAAGTAGACACCTCCGTGTCTTGGCCATACACTCATTAGACCACATATTTTCTGAATGAACTAATTGCAATGGAAAAGATGTCCTAGTGGTTTTTCCAAAAAGTTTTCTCTTAGTTTTTTCCATAAGACAATGTTCACATGTGGGCAACCTGACCTTAGCAGATTGCCTATTAGGCATTCTCTAGCTAACCTAGTCATTTTTTCTTGCCTTATATGGCCAAGCCTACTATGCCATTTATATGAATCCAAATTATCAGATACAGAAATAAAAACAATGGACTCATTCATATTTAAATAATCTAAATCTATTATCATAAAACCGTCTGATAGAAAAACACAACCATAAAAAAATCATTGCTCAAATATAAGGAAACATCATTATTTTTAAATACAATTTGAAAACCAAGTCTTAATAAAGTAACTACAAAATGTAAGTTTCGTTGGATCTCGGAAGCATATAGTACATCATGGAGATATAGAGTGATGCCGCCTTGCAAATCAAGCTTGTAGGTACCAAGTTCCAGCACTTTCACGCTAACTCCATTCCCCACCTTGATATCCCGAGTCCTAGCTTGAATATGATGATACTCCACAAAACCGACTCGATCTCGAGCTATGTGCTCGATCGTCCATGAATCAACAATCCACAAAGAATAGAAATGTCATTAAGGGAGTGAGTTAAGGCCTCCAAGACCTCCTGCTTATCTAAAACATATTGGATCTTGCGATGTCAAATGTCATAATTCTCCCAATCCAATTTCTCTCATTGTTTAAATCAGCAACTATATTCTTAGATGTTATTTCACTACAAAATGTGCAAAAAAAAAAAAAAAAGGATATTACACACACCTAAGAAATCTGCCGCGTTCATCCAAGCTAGAAGAAAAATAATACAAACACATCGCAAGATTGAAAATTCACTAGGCTCCATAATAATCTCTTGCGTCACAATGTCTAATTATTAATTTCTAACCCAATTTTTGCGCAAATTTAAAAAATTATATAGAAGATCAAATCCTCCTGAATCACAACCATATTCCTATTATCTTAAGTAGTCATCTAGCCCTAGTCATATGTAAAGACAAAACCTACTAAAACCACATTAACCTTTTGGGCCAATCTACAAAAACAGCTACTCAAACTATAAAAACTTGTTAGACCAGTCTACAAAGATGGTTCTTTTAAGACCATTATAGTCCAGTTTTCTTGTTCCATCAATGCATTTACAATTCTTACTAGGGCCACAGTAGTCCTTTGGCTATACAGTGCATTTACAGTTCTTTCTGGGATAATTGTAATTCTTTCACCCTATCATTCACATTGACAATACTAACTAAGATTCCTTAGTAGGAACTTTCTATTTTATCACTAAAAAAAAATGAAGGCTAATGTCTAAACATTCAAGCTTAATATACATAGTTGATAAAATAAGCATATATCTACATGTTTAATTCACACATACATGTAATCATATTTAATCTAATATATTAAATAAAAGATCACATGAAATATAACATTATGGATATAAAAAAAAAACAACATGTATCTAAACAAATAAATCATGCAAAAATAATTATTTACTTTAAAAAAATAAATGTATAATAAATACATTTATAAACCCCACCTAAACCAAGAAAAACTTGCAGCCCAGTGGTGCACCCAGCTCTTTGGTTTAGGAGGTGGTCCTTGATTCAAAACCCATGTGGAACATTCCATTTTTTTTTAAGAATAATGGGCTGAAGGGCCCAAGCCCATTTCAGATGACTCATGTCATCTTTAATCTCTAGTTAGGGCACTATTCATATGAACAGTGCCATTTCACAACATAGCACACAAACGCAGTCACAATTGTCGCAGCCACCTCATCTTGCTATCCCAATAGCACCTGGGTGGCTATGCACCTCTATGGTGCTAACCACGGTGTGCATTGCACCTGGGTGCACACTGCAACTCAATTGTGATCGATGCACTTTCATGGGTGTGCAGCACTTCCGTCGCAGCACAACTAGTGCTTGCAGCGGCTCAAGCAACAGAAGCAACACAAAGTTTTCAAAAAAGAAAAAAAAATCAAGCAAAAAAAAAAAAAAATGACACCCATCACAAATTAAAATATATGCAAAAAAAAAAAAAAAGTTTTTGGTAAACTAGAAACAACTAAAAAACATGCTCTGATATCAATGTTAGAAAACATAAAGGAATACCTCAAGTACAACTTATTGAGTTGCTCCACAAGTCTATACAACCTGAACAAATAATCCAGCAAGCCTCAAACGTCTCATCTTGGTGGTGAAGTGTACTATGTAGAATAAATTAGAGTAACACTCAACATAATCACAGTTTAGATATTTTCTCAAGAGAGAACTAAAAGAGAGAGATTCTGTACTTTTTGAAATGTTAGAGAATCATCTGAGGGGGGCTATATATAGCCCTCCTTGCGCATCTCATATGGTTGGCCTTAAAGGCCAACCTTTAATCACTGCAATAAAGTGGTTGTTGCCACTTTTATTCACAATAAAGGTCATGCATTACATGTCGTAGCCCGTTACGGCATAGGAGGGGTTTGTCCATGTGGGCGCCCCTCTATCTTACAGGGACTTTAGTACTATATATATTTGCATACAGTGCTGCATGTAGTAGCTAGCTATAAGGGTTCGATTTGTTATTTCACACATTGGAAAAAGACTCATGTTTTGATGAATAAGTGAAAAGATTGAGGCCAATAGTCATAACTGATCATCTCAATATCAACTAATCACAACATCTTGATCAATTAATAATTGTGAAGTAGCAGCGATCGAATGAATGCAAATGAATAAGGTTAATAAATTAGGGATCGAAATGCCTCACACCAAGTTCAAAACAGGACATGATCCTAATATGCTTAATTCAAATATCCATGGAGGCATTAAAACATGGAACAGAACACTAGAAAATTATTTACAATTTACATGATGATTTCCAAGAGTTAAAGCCAGCTTATGGGATTTGTAATCTACCTGGTCGTTAGCTAGGACAAATATGAGACAATATTGGTCGTTAAGAGTAGAGAAAATAATTCCAAGAGTTGAAGCCAACTTATGGGATTTGTAATCCACTTGGTCGTTAGCTAGGACAAATATGAGAGAGTACTGGCCGTTAAGAGTAAAGAAAAGAATATATATATATATGTAGAGAGAGAGAGAGAGAGAGATGCTATGTACTATGCCATCCCACATCCCAGTTATAGCGCTCGTTTTACTTCATTGACTTGGCACCACCATGCCACGTGATTTATTAAAAAAATTAAAAATACAAACATAAAAGTGGGTATGGTTTCAATTTTCATCTTTTTATATTTTCAAATGCCATTTTATTTTAAATATATATTTTATTTTATCTTTTTAATAAACTATATACTAACATCATGTGGTGGTGTCACATCAATAAGACAAAGTGATCGATATAATTGACGCGACATATTGCAAAACAAATGATGAAAAAATGGTAGAATATTAGAAGTAAAGAAGCATTAACACAATTGGCTGATAATTTTGCTTATAATGATCATATAATTAATCTATATATCATCATGCATGCTGTACATGTTGTTTTTTATATTACTTTAAACCTTTTTGGGTTATATTTAGTATGTACCCAGTTCGGTTTGATTATGAACATAGTTTATAATCGAACCGGTAAACACCGATTTTAAAATTTAAAAAATCGATACCATACCAGTTACACTCATAAACTGATACTTTTGATTTTATTGGTTTCGATCTGATTTTTTCTATATATTATATATATATATATATACTATATATAATATACTATAATATACTATATATATTATAGTATATAATAATATAGTGATATAATATTAGTATAACTACTAATACTATAGACTATAGTGATAATATGTAGTTATTTATATAGGATTTTAAAATTTAATGTTATATTAATTATTAATTTAGCTTATAATACAAAATTATTTTATATATAAGTATAAATATTATATATAAATTATATATAATATAAAAAATTATATAAAAATGATTTTATATAATATAAAAAATTAATATATATATATATAAATCGGTCCGGTGTTAGAAAAGGGAAAATCGAAACCGAACTGATTTCTACCTATTTTGAGAAAAATAAAACCAGTACCAGACTAAATCGATTTAGAGCGGGACCCGGTTTACCGGTTCACTAGTTTTTATTTTCACCACTAGTTATATTTTAAAAAAGCCTATTTCTCTCCCAATTTTCTCGGTAAATACTTGTTAGTGGATCTTAAAAAAGAAAAATGCGATTTGTCATTTTTGTTATTCTATTTAAATAAATACATATTGATGTATAAATATGTGTGTTTAAATAAAAAAATAAAAAAAATAAATTACATATTAATATGTAATATGAAGACCATAAATAATATTTCTCTTTTAAGAAAATGGCAGCAGAGATATTCGTCTTAAAAAAAACAAAGGTTGACAGCGACGTAAAAAGTTGTCACTTCCGCCATAATAACTGAAAATGAAGAATAATATATGTGCATGATATAAGTATGTGGCATTAAAGTTTGCCACGCTCCATGCCACTTGACCCATTTTACCATAGGCCTTAGAGAGCGATACAGAGAGAAGCGACCAACTTTTCGAATCTCGATCGGTGGCCCATGGCAGCAGTAGCGGCTAGCTGCTGCAAGCCTTCTTCATTTTTGGGGCAATTCCACTCTCCTTCCGTAAGCATCTCTCTCTCTATCTCTCTCTCTCTCAGAGTTTCGCGAGTGATATTCAACATTGCTAGGATAAATCTACAGGCTGCTACTAGTAATCATGCTATGAATTTCTTGGCTAGGGTTAGGATATATTGTTGGGCTCTGTAAAATACGTAGCGTTTGGTATATATAGGTACTAAGGCATTAAAAGATCTCCCACACCGGCCAATTTGGTTTTGCTTTCTGCAATATTGTATGCACTTTTTATTTTTATCATGTTCTTCATTGGTCTCACATTAAGTTGATGAAAGGTTTTTCGATAAACAAGTGGTAGAAGGAGAGAGAATAAGAGAGAGGTCTATGAATTTATTATGCTCAGTGAATTGAATACAGAGCATATAGAGATAGGATAGGTCTCCTTATAATCATAAAAATCAAATCTCTTGATAAGGATAATGATAAAATCAAATTCCTAATATAATTATAAAAAAAAAAAATCATATTCCTAATATGATGTTATATCTAACATTCCCCTTAAGCTCTCATGGTGGAAACACAGAAGCCTTTGAGTTTGAAATTTAGGTGAGGTTTGTATAGTGAGTTGAGATGAGATGAGATGAGATGAAATTTGAAAGTTGAATAAAATATTGTTAGAATATTATTTTTTAATATTATTATTGTTTTGAGATTTGAAATAGTTGAATTGTTTATTATATTTTGTGTGAGGATTTGAGAAAATTGTAATGATTAGATGAGATGAGTTGAGATCAACTCTCAATCCAAATGGATATTTGATATTTCTTTTGTGATCCAACTATGGGTTTGTCCTTTCAAAATTAGAAAAGGGCCGACCTTTGGGCCAAAAGTTGGGTTGGTCCTTCAAACAATAAACCAAAATAAAGAGGTCCATGTGATAGTCATGGTAAGGAGACTTTGGAGACAGTAGGCCTGAAATAGACCAATTTGGGTTGTAATGGGCCAACAATGGGCTGAAATTGGGCCTCTAAAACATTAGGCTCAAAATAGATGGGTCTTGGAATCAAATCTGACGAAGCTGAACACCAAAATAATTGTGTGTACCAAAATCACCAAGAGTTTGTAGTCCCGCTTGTTTAGTTTGAAGGAATCCATGACTTGGCGAAATGATTTTCCTCTTTAGAGTACATTTTCCAGTGTTTGCAGTGTAGTGTGGATTATCAGGGGCCTAAATTACAAAGAAGATTATTTGAAAAATGAGCTTTGTATATGTTCTTTATGGATTGAGTTTATATGTTCTTTATGGATCGAGTTTGATGAGGGGAGATTGTGAGTGGAATGAATAATTAAAGAGGACAGGTGGTGATAATCTTTGAGCAGGTGGCAGCATATTTTATATTAAATGTGCTTCTAACAAATCACATGTAGGTGGAGGAAGAATGATCAAATTGAGAGGAAATAAATTAGTAAGGCCATTGTTGGGGACGCAAATCCATCGAGGGCTCTGGTACCATGAAAGATTTTGCAATGTGATGGAAAAGTAAAAGAGAACAAATGGTAGAATGAGAGAATTATAGGCAAGGGCCATTGTTTGTAATGGGCTAAATGTCCTTGATTTTCTACTTTTGGTTGTAAACTCTAGTTTGGTATTTCTCATGTATACTCCCTTTGTACTTGGGCTTTACCTACTTTTAATGAATAAAAATTCTTGATTACCTATAAAAAAAATTATACACAATCAAACCTCTTGCTATGGATAAAATCAAGTAAAAAATTGGTTTGATTTTATCTCTAATCGAAGTATGTTTGTGTGTAGAATGGATTTTCTTGTTCTTTTTTCTTCTTTGAATTTTGTTGGGGGGGAATTGGTGGCCTTATTAGAGCCATCATCCAGACAATAAGATGATTGATTTGCAGGGGAAATCACAATGTACACAAATATCAGGGACTTCAGTTCCGGTTCCTAGAATTACTGCACTATTTTGGGGATCAAGGAAGTCCACAACACCACAAGAGGTGGGCTTGTCGCTCGGGGATTTCACTTTGACAGTGTCAACCTCCAAGGTATCTGCTTTTGATGGTCCTTTGGAATTGATAGACTACTAATCTATCTGTTTATTCTTTTTAATTGCTTTAATCATTATACTGATTTTATATTCAGGACATTTCGGCAAATGAGGTGAAACCCAAAAAGATATCACTTTCAGTTGTTTCTTCAATCTTAGACGTTTCACCCAATGATTGGGATGCTTGCACTTTGGATGCCACCTCTCCTGAAAAATACAATCCTTTTCTTACTCATGCTTTTCTTTCAAGCTTGGAGGAGTCTGGCTGTGCAGTAAAGGTCGTGACTTATTACTTTGTACTGTACCTCTATAAGTTATATGGTATTTATTTCTTTTAAGGGCCATTTTGTTATCTCACTATTTAGCCAATAATAGAAATGAATTTCCTTTGCTCCTTTGATTGGAGTCGATTTTATAGACATGGAGATACTTATTAAAAAAAAGATAAAAATAAAAAATTATACACTTGGAGATATTTTGGGACTGCAATCATCTTCATTTAGTGTTGAAATGGCCGCTTGGCCCGCTTAATAGGGGCTTTTCCATTGAGCATTATTCCCAAGTGAATAAGCTTTGCTTTCTTGAACTTTCCAGGCTTCATTTAGAACGGCTTCCCTAATGTATTTCCTTTACAAATATCTTGTATTTAATGTTGAAACTATATCTACCTCTGATATATCACATTAATGTGGCGGATGGCTTTTGTTGGACTTTTGTTGGTGTGTATGGGCCAAATGTGGACAAGAATAGGAAGGTTTTATGGGATGAGCTTGCTGATTTGGGCAGTTGGTGGAACCTACCTTGGTGCAATGAATGAGTTTTCTAAATTTTTCTTTGATATGGATTTGGTGAATTTTCCACTTGTTGGTGGCATGCACACTTGGTCCAATAATCGAGCCTCGTCCTGTTTGGACAAATTTTTGGTGTCTCCTTCATGGGAGGCTCATTATTCTACCTTGCTCCAGAAGAGATTGGATAGAGTTTTTTCAGACCATTTCCCTATCGTATTGGACTATGGAGGCATTCATGAGGGTAAAAGATACTTTAAGTTTGAAAATATGTGGCTGAAAGTTAGGTCTTGGTGATCCTCGTATCTTTTAGAGGGTTCACCAAGTTTCATACTGGCTGGGAAATTGAAAGTATTGATGAGGGACTTGAAGATGTGAAATGTAGAAGTCTTTGGACATATTGATAGTAAAAAACAGCCCCTTATGGAGGAGTTAAAGGTTTTGGACGAAAGGGAGGTGAGCGCTCCTCTTTATGAGGAAGACTCTTGTAGGAAATTATCCATCACTACGGAGCTGGAAAAGATGCTTCTAATGGAAGAAATCTCGTGGAGACAAAAGTCACGTGCCGTTTAGTTGAAAGAAGGAGACTGTCGTACTAATTTTTTCCATTGGGTAGCTAATTCTTGTCGTAGGGATAATGCCATCGAGATGCTTTAGGTTGAGGGACAGATTTGCTCTGATCTTGATGTTATTAAGAGCCATATTTTCAGTTTCTGCAAAGATCTACTTTCTGAAAAATTCCCTTGGAGACAAACATGATGGCTTGCCCTTCGAGACTATCGATCAGTCAAGCTCTATTTGGCTGGAGAGACCTTTTGAGGCGGATGAGGTTTTTCAGGTGATTTGTGGGATGGCTAAGGATAAAGCCTTGGGCCCGGATGGGTTCTCTATGGCTTTCTATCATGATTGTTGGGATGTGGTTGGTGAGGATATTAAGCAAGTTTTTCACGAACTTTACACTTTTAGTAAATTCGAAAAAAGTATTAGTGTCTTTTATTGTTCTTATCCCTAACAAAGTTGGGGTAGTGGAGGTGAAGGATTTTTGACCTATTAGGAGAGGTTTAGATACAAGAAGCATTTTAACTCATCTCATCTAATCATTACAACTTTCTCAAATTTTCACACAAAATACAATAAACAATTGAACTTTTTCAAACCCAAAACAATAATAATATTAAAAAATAATATTTTAATAATATTTTATTCAATTTTCAACTTTCATTGCAACTTATTTTATCTCATCTCAACTCACTATCTAACCCTCTCCTTAGTCTCATTAATGGGGTGTATAAGATTATCTCAAAGGTTCTTGCCAATCATATAGGTGCTGCTATGAGTAGTATTATTTTAAAATCTCAAATTGATTTTGTGAAGGGAAGAAAAATCTTGGATTTAGTTTTGATTGCCAATGAGTGCCTAGATTATAGAATCAAATAGGGTACACCCCGGCTCTTGGGCAAGCTAGATATGGAGAAGGCTTATGATCATGTTAATTGAGATTTTTTTTTTTACTTGGGATGTGTGGTTTTGGGGATAGATGGATTTATTGGATTAGACATTGTATATCTACTGTCCATTATTCGGTTTTGGTGAATGGTGTACCAGAAGGTTTTTTTAGCTGCTCTAGGGGATTAAGACAAGGGGATCCTCTCTCACCTTTCATGTTTGTCATTGTTATAGATGCATTGAGTCGCATGTTGGGAACGATTGTTAATGGAGGTTTCCTTGCTGGTTTTTCAGTGGGAGGTGTTAATATATCTCCCCCTCTCTTTGTTGATTTTTTTTTTGTGAGCCGAATCGTGGTCATATACAATATTTGAGGGATGAATTACTTTTCTTTGAAGTTGTTTCTGGCTTAAAGGTCTCGAAGTCTAAAATGGTTCTCGTGGGTAATGTGAACAATATTCAGGGCTTGGCAACTATCTTGGGTTGTAAGGTTGCTTCGCTGCCCTTGAAATCCCTTGGTCTTCTGTTGGGGGCTGCTTTCAAGGCGAAATCTATTTAGGAGGGTGTGTTAGAAAAAAATGATAGAAGGTTGGCTGGCTGGAAATGAATCCATTTGTCAAAGGGTGGTAGATTAACACTCATCAAGAGCACTTTATCTAACTTCCATACTTATTTTCTCTCCCTATTTCCGTTACTTGCAGGTGTGGCCTCTTATTTTGGAGCAGTTCATGATTGGGAATTAGATATTATTACTGATTTCTTTGGCTCGTTGTATGCTATGTTGTTTGACAATGTGTTGGAGGATAGGATGATTTGGAATCTTGGTGGAAATAAAAAGTTCTCAGTGTACTGCTCCTTCTATAAGGCTCTTTCAGGATTTTCTAATGATCACTGTTTTCCTTGATAGGCTATTTGGAACTGCAAGGTACATCCCAAGATTGCTTTCTTTATAGAGACTGCATCTCTTGGGGGAATTATTACCTCTGATTATTTGAGGAAATGTGGTCTTGTCATTATAGATTGGTGCTTTTTGTCCAAGAAGGGAGGGGGATTAGTGGATTATCTTTTGTTACATTGTGAAGTGACTCGGTGTTTATGGAATGAGATCCTTAATCGGACTGGGGTGGTATGGGTTATGCTTGGAAGAGTTATGGATATTTTTAAGTGCTGGACAGGTTCTTTTTTTATTGGCACCAGGTATCCAGGAACAACGTTCCGACTAATCTCGGGGGTGCACAGGCCCTCGGCAAGAAGTTTCCAACAAGTGCATCTCGAGTAATTTAAGGGAAAAATCTTTTAGTCCGATGACCTCTAGAGATTGTTTGCACCCAAGGGGATTTGAACCTTAGACCTGGGGGGAGCATACCCCCAAGCCCAAGGTCTTTACCACTTGAGCCAACCTCTAGGGGTTTCTGGATGGGTATTAGGGGAAATTTCCACATTACTATCGTGTGGAGAATGATTCTTTATTGTATTATGTGGTGTTTGTGGATGGAGAGAAACAAGAGGTGCTTTGAAGACATAAAGCGTTCTTTGGATGAGCTGAAGAGATTTTTTATAATACTTTACTCTCTTGGGCCTCGGTCATTACTTGTAATGAGGACAATTTTAATGATTTGCTTGTATCTCTCACTAGTGCTTAGTTGTAATTAGGCATTTTCAATGTATACTATCTGTATACTTGGGCTATGCTTTTTACTATCAATAAAATTTTACTTATAAAAAAAAATCCTTGGCAGAAACAGTTACTAGGTCAAAATAGGATCCCTAAATTATGTTATACATAAGTTTCTGAAAACATGGAAGACTTCTGCCTTTATCTATGGAGGAGAATAGTATCGTAACTTCTTTGGCAGGTTGAAAGATTGTGAGAAACCGTGTTTTTAGACCATTCTTGGCTGATGGTCCTTTATATATCGTAGTTAATATAATTTTCCTTTAAATATCTGTTGAGGGCAATGAGCTTGAAGATTCCTATGATACATTTTTTTTTTTATAAGTAAACGATTATATTAATAGAATAGGCATAGCCCAAGTACACAAAATGGTATACAAGAGGAAACACCTATCTAGGATGAAGAAAAGGAAACAGGAAAATCATGCAGGCCTAGACCATTAAAATCTACAGCTTTGGCCCATAGGAATAATTTCTAACAAAAAGAGATCTAAGATTGTCAAAATATTGCTCCTTGTCTTTGAGCATCTTGTCGTTTTGCTCCTGCCATAAGCATTAAGCACCACAGAATACAAATTGGAACCATCCTCCACATGGCTTTGATTTGTTGAATAGCTCTTAGATTTGTCCAACTAGCTAAAAGTGCCTCCATTGTGGTGGGCATAACCCACGCTAACTCTAATTTGCTGAACACCTCATCCCATAGCGCTTTAGCAACTTTACAATGCAGTAGAACATGATCCACAATCTCACCACTTTTCTTGCACATGCAACACTAGTCTATTATAATTACCTCACATCTCTGCAATTATCCATTGTCAAGATTTTACCTAGAGAAGTTGTCCATGCAAAGAAAGTCGCTTTGGAAGGTGCCTTATTACGCCAGATCCTCTTCCATGGAAATTGAGTGTTTTGCACCTGAGTGAGAGACTTATAAAATGATTGAGCCGAGAATATGCCTTTGCCTGCAGGTACCCACTACAACTTATCATTTTGGCTGCTCAGTCTCAAGGAGACAGAAGACGAAAGAACTCCTCAAAACTAGCAACTTCCCAATCTTGAGCTGCCCTACTAAAAATGATGTTCCATTGTATTTGATCGCTAACTAGCACTATAAAATCAGCCACTGAAGCTTCTTTCTCACATGCAATCCGGAATACTAAAGGGAATAAGTCTTTTAGGGTATCATTTCCACACCATATGTCGCTCCAAAATTTTATTCTAGAGTCATCTCCCAACACGAGTCTAATATGACGAGAGAACACCCCCCGTCCCCGACTAATATACTTCTAAATCCCCACTCCGTGAGGCCCATTTACCTCTCTAGTACACCAACCCCCTCACACACTTCTATATTTGAAATCAATCATTGACTTCCATAGGGCTTCCGGTTCCGTATTATATCACCACGACCATTTCTCAAGTAATACCCTATTGAAAATCTTTAGATTTATAATACCCAACCCTCTCAAAGAAAGTGGGGAACATACCTTATCCTATTTGACCAAGTGGATTTTGAAGTCATCCCTCATACCACTCCAAAGGAAGTCCCTATAAAGTTTCTTAATCCAGATCGCCACACTTGCTGAAAGTGGGACAAAGATAGAAAATACGTTAGTAGATTAGAGAAAGTACTTTTGATTAAAGTGATCCTGCCACCTTTAGACAAGTGCAGTCTCTTCCAACCAGCCAATCTACGTTCACTCTTCTCAATCATTGTATCCCATACTGGTATAGTCCTTGAAGCAGCACCCAACGTAAACCCAGGTAATTCATAGGAAGGGCGGAAACCTTGCATCCAAGAGTGTTAGCCAGATGCTGAATTTTGCGAACATTACCAGCTAGCACAAATTTTGATTTGTCAAGGTTCACTTTCAGACCCGATGCCACTTCAAAACAGAGTAGGAGAACCCTTAGTGCCCGCAATTGGTTTTGTTTTGCCTCACAAAAAATAAGCGTATCATCTGCAAATAATAAATAAGAAATGTTAATGGCACCCCTATTAGGGCCACCAATCGGGAATCCAGCCATAAAACCATTGTGGACCAAAGCTAAGGTCATTTTGCTCAGCACCTCCACAATAATGACAAAAAGGAGTGGGGACAGTAGATCCGTTTGTCTCAAACCTCTTGAACTGTTGAAGAAGCCAATTGGACTACCATTTACCAGCACAGAAAATCTTCTTGTTGGTATGCACCATCTAATCCATGAATACCATCTCTCTCCAAAACCACACCTCCCAAGCAAGTAGAGTAGGAAATCCCTGATAACAAAATCTAACTTACATAGGATCTCCGGGATACCAGATTTTTGTCTGCTATCTAGACACTCATTAGCGATGAGGATTGAATCTAGGATTTGTCGACCTCGTACAAATGTGTTTTGGGATTTTATTATAATCTTTCCCAACACTTCCCCTAGGCGGTTTGTAAGCACCTTAAAGATGATCTTATACACCCCATTCACAAGACTAATGGGCCAAAAATCTTTGACCTCCGATGCCCCAATCGTTTTAGAAATTAGTGCTATAAATGTGGCATTAAGGCTTTTTTCAAATTTTTCAACCGTAAACAGCTCCTAAAACACCTTCATTAAGGCTTCGTTTGGTTGTCAAACTCCTCTCAACTCATCTCAACTCATCATTACAACTTTTTCAAATTCCAATACAAAATATAATAAACAATTCAACTTTTTCAAATCCCAAAATAATAATAATATTAAAAAATAATATTCTAATAATATTTTATCATCTTAACTCAACTCAACTCAACTCACTTCAACATCCAAACACAACCTAAATCCCCCTTAACCACTTCCCAACAAGTTTGGAAGAATCCCTTAGAAAATCCATCCGGACCAAATGCTTTGTCTTTGTCCATTTTCCTCGCCACATCGTGAACCTCCGTCTCCTCGAGTGGCCTATTCAACCAAGAGACGTTTTGTGGCTCAATAGAATCAAAAGCTAAACTATCAAGCTTTGGCAGCCACCCCATCTGCTAGTGTTCAAAGAAATCCACAACATGATCTTTGGGCCTCTGTACATGCCTCACCATCTATATTCAGCATCTCAATGGTATTGGTTCTCTTGTGAGAGTTGGTCACTCTATGAAAGAACTTTGTACTTCGATCTCCTTCTTTTAACCACAATGCTCTAGATTTTTGGTGCCACGAGATCTCTTCTAGTAAAATAACCCTCTCTAATTCAATAACCGCCTCTGACTTCCAAGATAATTCTTCCAAGGAAAGAACCTGACCCTCCTATATCCTCTCTAACTCCTAAAGCTCTTCCAACATGGACTTCATACGTTCACCTATGTCGCCAAAAGACTGTGTTCCAAATCTTCAAATCATTTTTTAACGCTTTCAATTTACATGCAAGAATGAAACTAGGGGTTCCATGAAATTGATATGAGGACCACCATTGTCTATCCCTGTCCACAAAACCTTTGGCTTTTAGCCATATATTTTCGAATTTAAAATACCGACGCATTTCTTGTATACCACCACAATCGAGCAAAATAGGAAAATGATCCGAGCATATACGTGACAACCTTTTTGACAGACTTCCGAATACTGAGCTTCCCAGTTCGAGAAAACTAAAAATCTGTCCAATCTAGACCACGTATGATTATTTGACCACGTGAATGCCCCTCCCATGAGAGGGATGCCCACTAGATTCAAGTCGAAAATAAACTCCAAAAATTGTCATTGCTGGTCACATTCTACCATCTCTTGAACGTTCACTTGGAAATCGTATAGCATTAAAATCCCCACCTATGCACTCCCACCAACTATGTACTCTAACTAGTTCTTCCCATAACAAACTTTTGTCGCTGTCCAAATTCAGCCCATAAATACCAGCAAAAGTCCACATAAAGTTGTCTTCCACACTTCTAAAAGAACATGCCACTGTGTACTCATCGATAAATTCTTCCATTTTCTCCACCACCCTTCTATTCCACATCACTAACACACCTCCCGAAGCCCCATTAGATGCAAGATAAGCCCAATCCACATATGTACAACTCCATTTACTACTAACAATTCTTGTAATATATTTCAATTTAGTTTCCTGTAAGCATACAATGTTTGCCCTCCACTCATGAAGCAAATTTTTTATACGAAGAGGTTTATTTGCCTCGTTAAGCCCTCGGACATTCCAAAAAATAATTTTAAGATAGGTGCTATTTCCTTCCCTTAAGATCTATTTCGGCTTGTGCTGCCCTCATAATTAAGAGACCACGTTAGCCTCTTTAACTCTGTTTTTTAGAATTTGATTTCTTAAATTGAACATGACTAGCTTCAATGGCTGTAAGCAATGCCATAAATTGCTCCTCGAAACCTTCACACTCCATCCCTACATAATGTTGAATTTCCTTAACCTTCTGCAGCACCCATTCTGAGACAGTAGACTAATCTAGAAGCATACAATTAAGATGTATGGGCTCCCCCTCCCTATTGGCCCACTGCAAAACCAGCGGTGTCCTCAACTCACCCTCCTCAAGAAAATTCTCATGCTCCCTATAACGCCTCAATAGAAGACCCAAACCACATGGCCTATACTCCAAAAAGACTAGTCAATGATACAATTGGAGCCCCATTGAAACCTTATAAAGAGCAAGAACTTCTCCTTCCCAAGTAATGTAGGATCTCATACATCACCTATCCTTATTCATATCATATGGGGTATCACAATCTATCCCTCTTAAATTCCCGACTTCTTCGTCGGGCCTGTCTATTGTAGGTGGCATGGCTCAAGTCCCACATTTCTGGTTGGGATAGTCTTTGATACCATTTGTAACGTCCCAATAGAAGACCCAAACCACATGGTCTATACTCCAAAAGGACTAGTCAATGATACAATTGGAACCCCATTGGAACCTTATAAAGAGCAAAAACTTTTCATTCTCAAGCAATGTGGGATCTCATACACCACCTATCCTTATTCATATCATATGGGGTATCACACTCTCATTCCGAGAAGCCCTGCATCGAGATAAGGCTCCTAGAATGCCCTTCATCTGCACCCACATCCCTTTTTCCCGCTAAGAATAAATCTTGGGTTTCCTCTCTTTGCTGCGCGGCCTTATTCGGAGGGGATACTGTTGAAGAAATAGTGGCAACCTCTTCCTTGTCACTCGCCGACGCTGTCTGGCTGAGATGCACTGGAGATCAAACACACAGTGGTGAGGCACCGTCAGTTGCTGTTTCGGAGACCTCTTTCGTTGCCTCCCCCGTTGTCACCTTCACCATTTGGGCCTCCGTTGAAAGCTCCTCAGCCTGCCATGCGGTGGACAAAGCTTTTTTCGGCGAGGTTACCAGACTCCCGCTGGTCGAGGGCCCAAGTTCGACCCTTGGCCTGATTCTCCACACGGGCTGGGTCCTGTTTGTTTCTTTCCCTGCGTGTTGCCCCTCTGGTGAGGCCCAAACACACTGCCCACTTGCATCTTGTTCATTTGTCCAATTGGTAAAACACTATTGGGTCTAGTAGAAGCCGAGCCCAAGCTCACGTTTCTCCCTTTCAGTTGCCCATCTTGTATAACCCTTCTAGGTTCTCTCGACTCCAAGCCCATGCCCATTTCAAGTCCACCTTTCTTCTCTTCATTCTCTTCATACTATAATAACACCTCCACTTTCCTACAATTCAACTGGTTGAGTCCTCAAGTCCAAAAGCGTACTATGTACATCCCCCACTGCCATGCCATTGCCAACAACGTGCCTGCCACCGCCACTCTTCCACAGTGAACTAGCTGTACCCGCAGTACAAGGAGCTCTCCTCCATCCTTGACCCTCCTCCTTAGGTATGAAGATAAAACTGTGCATGCTACCACCACCATACTGTCAAGACCCCATAAAAAACCACCCTAGGACATGGTCCTAGGCATGCATGGGCCAGCCAAGGCCACCAAGGGCCAATGCCGTGGGCCTCCATGGGTTCCACACAACTATCACTTGTTTATTTATTTATTTTATTTATTTTTATTTATCAAGGGACCTATTAGGGTTTCCTTTTTGTATTATTTATAAATAGGACCCTTAGACATTTAGTTTACATCTTTTGAACCTTTGGCAAATTTCCTAAGTGGGTAGACTTGTTCTTGAGGTCACTCTTTCGGTGCTAGGCACTTGGGCTACTTGGGTCAATTCGTGAATCCCTAGTACAGGATCATCACCTTGCAATTCGTGAATAGGTGTGATTCAACTTATCTTGTTCTTGCAACTTGGTGCAATTCGTAAATCCAAGTTGTGTTATCTTTGTTTTATCAAGTTATCAATCTATGAGGTTTATTTCAACTAATGTGCAATACGTGAATCAATAGTTGAAGTATTATCTTGTTCATCCATTATCTTCATTGTTCTTATTTTCCATCTTGTTTATCTACATTTTCTTGCATATCTAAATATCCATATAAACCAAAAGAGTCTTCATATTCCTTTGTTGAGTCCATTCATCTTTGTGCATTCTTGAGTTGGTGGTGAAGTTGTTCATCATTGTGTTCTTGCATGTTCATACGTGTTCATCCATATTGCCTCATTTGATCAACCCAAGCACTAAGTCTCGCCCACTATAGTGTTTGCCTTAGTCCACTTTCCATAAATTACCTAGCCAACCCCCTCCATAAAACCCTAGCCATATTTTCCACTTACCATACTCGGCCACAACCTTATCCCACATACACCACTTGACCAACCTTAGTGTTGCCCTACTTCCCATAATAGTTCACTTCCCATAATTGGCCTTCATCCCTCAAGTACATTGCCCTAGCCGTGAGTCATACTTGCCATACTTGGCTTGCCCATAAATCTTTTCATATCCATAAAACCCTAGCCGCCCACCTCAAGTCCCTATAAGGTAATTCTTTCATTTTCGGAGTCTTGCCTCCATTCACACAAACCCTAACCGTCCATCAAAAGACCACTTTGGCAACTTCCTTAATTCAAGGGAAGTTGACTCATCCCAAGCCAATCCTTTGATTTTAGGAACTTCCTTAGAATCACTCCATCCCTCCAATCACTCAACCATTTCCTGAAATCACTCTAGTCAACTAAGACCTTATTCACTTACCAAAACCGAAACCCTATCTTTCCTTGATAGATTCCTATCACTTAGGAATCTTCTCTCAATCATTTCTATCTTTCCAAAATCCTACCAATCCCTAAATCATCTCCTACAAGTTAGGAGCTCATCTTCCATCTTCCAAGTCCTCCAAATTAGAAATACATTCATTACCTTAGCCAATCCCTTAATTCTAGGAACTTCCCTAGAATCACTCCATCCCTAAAATCTCTCCATTCTTCCAATCCATCTAATCAACCAAAGACTTCCAACCTCTCGCCATATTCAAATCTCATCTTTCTCATCTTATCCTAGCCAATCCCTTAATTCTAGGAACTTCTCTAGAGTCACTCCATTCCTAGAATCACTCAAGTCAATCAAAGACTAACATCATTTTGCCATATCTCAATCTCATCTTACCATATTCAAATTCCATCTCCAAATCCCTAAACTCTAGGAATAAACCCTAGACTCATTCAAACACCATCCATCTTCATCCACTTACCTTATCCAAATCCTATATTCCTTATCTTATCTTTAACCAATCCTTAAAGTTAAGGAGCAACCCTAGACTCATTCAAACACCTTCCAACCCTAGCCACCAAACCCTAGCCTCATTCTTCCACATCATTCCAAACCTTAGCATCCCATCCTAGACTCCAACCCTAGTCCATCTCTTCCCAATCTCGAAATCATCCTTAGCCACCACACAAAACCTTAGCTACACTTCATCATGCCAACCCTAATCATCATCCAAAAGGCCCCAACATCAAGGGCAACCTTCAAGCCGTTCCACTTAGCATCAAACACCCATATTCATCACTTAGATCACCCGAACTCATCATCATTACCATTTCGCCACTAAACATCATACCTTCATCAACCTAGGAACTCATCATTACAATCATACATTGCCATTATTGTTCAAAGTCCAAGCAAGAGGGCTAAGGCAATCGGTCATCACAAGGAGAAACAAGGCGAGGATAACCCAATGTTGAGGGACTAGACCAAGGTCCCCAACACATACTCCACTAGCGCCATGTATTGACCGCGAATTTTAGAACATCTCTGCGCTATGAAGCTGCAATTTCCTTCCCTTGCCGTGGTGTAGAAGTCCTTTCTTCCTTCCTTGAGACATTGGTCCAGTGTTTGAGCAACCCATTGCACCATGAGCAGCCCCGACCTCAACTCCTTCACCACCTTCCAGCTTTTCTCAGTAATACACAGAGAACTCCCTTCCTTCAATATTGAAAAAACCTTGAATTCTATCACTACATGTTTAAGAAATCCCATCGTGAAAATCCCTTTAACTCTAAAAGCAATTACAATCTCACCATTGCAATCACCAAAATGTCACTGGAAAAAAGAACTATCATTTTTCATCATTGGGTTTTTTGTTGTATGGAGAGGAAAACTTTTGTTGTACTCAGTGCACTTCTTAAATCTGTACAGAGCATTAAAAACAAGAGTCATATGAAACTTCCTATGATACATGTATCAATTATGAGCTAACTTTTTCTTTCAGGAGACAGGATGGATGCCACGCCATATGATTGCAAAGGATGAATGTGAAAATATTTTAGGTGTTGTTCCACTTTATCTTAAAAGGTTTAGCATCTGCTATGTTGTCCACACAGCAAGTTCTTATGCACTTTATTCTAAAATTCTTTAAAGTCTTAGCTTTTAATCTTTCCTGTTGACAATCTGGTTTAATTGTGTTTACAGCCATTCCTATGGTGAATTTGTTTTTGATCATTCTTGGGCTGATGCGTACTATAGTTTTGGGGCAAAATATTATCCAAAGTTGCAATGTTGTGTACCTTTTACTCCAGTAACCGGTCCAAGAATTTTAATTCGTAACACCTCTTTCAAAGATCAAGTTTTTGATGTTTTGGTCTCTGCTCTGAAGGATCTGACAGCTAAGGTATCAGATGAATCAATTGGTTCTTTACTTCCATGCATTATCTTGTTCATGTTAGGCTATTTTATGTAACTGCTGCTTGCAAATCTCTACAAGTGCTAAACTATTTTGAATAAAGCTGGAACTTCTCACATCAATGAGACGTGATTTTTTTATGACGAGGAATCCTGGAGACCGTGCAAACACAAACAATGAGACTTGAATTATTATTATTATTATTTATGATAAGTAATGAGACATGAATTATTATTGAAACTCGTAACTGAGAAAGTTACTGGTGGTTTTGATGAATTACAATAGAGCCTTTGACAAGCTAGACATTCTTCAACAGGAATTATTATATAGGGCACTCCTTCCTTCCAACTCGTATATAGTCATATACATGCATGTATATTTTTGTTTTTATTTTTTAAGCCAGCAAAGAAAAAGGCCATAAATATTTCATAGGCGGTGCTCTGATAATTAGAGGGTTCCTGTCATTTCAGTCTCTAGGAAATAAATTATGGATGAGCAATGACCCGATAATTTAGTGAATAAATATTATAAAAGCACTTGCAATCTTTTGGCCCTGAAACACACTTCCACAATTAGTTGGTAGACATAATTTTTTTTAGAACAGTAATATTTGAATTTCTAAGCAATATGAAGTGATTCAAGTTAATTTGTTAGATGGCCATTACTCTAGTTGTGATTTTGTGATTATTACATTTTCTTTCCATTCAAAATGTGAACTACCATTTTGTGTCTTGATATTTAGACAACTTAAAGAGTACTTCAATTTTGTATTATATTTCATTTTCAATCGCATCCAAGAATTGGTCACTTGCTTTGCATTGTGATACCCTGGTCACTTAAGGTTGCTATATATCTTTTACAGTCCCAGCTTTCGTCACTGCATATCACCTTCCCATCTGAAATTGAGTGCCAAAAACTGAAGGGAAAAGGTTTTCTGCAGAGGATCGGAATGCAGTATCATTGGAAAAATCGCAACTATAAGAAGTGAGTGGTCTGGAACAATCTTTTGGTCTTGGTGACATACTTTAGCAATAAACTAATTGGTTTTCATAATCATGGATCTCCATGTGTCCATTTACTTCATACTTAACTCCTTTGCTGCATCTTGGCACATCCCTTGAAGACAGTGTTTCAACAGAAGGCAATGATTAATTGTAGGGTTTCTCATGCCAATTAAGTCCTCAATTAGCGGTGTTGCAGATTTCCATGATCCCTGCTCAAGCAACTCCAAGCTTATTTTATCTCCAGATTATGATTTGGCCACTGTTGTAGCTGTGCTGCATCAGTAACAAATATGTATATGCATATATATATATATATATATATGCATTATCTGTAATTAAATTTTATTAAAGGTATACACCTACAGGATTAGTTAGGACTTTGTCTCGGACACCCGGTTTCTGGTCACTAAGATGTGACGCCCTAAAGGAGGCTCAAGCCACATCTGGGCCATACTCTGAAAGGACTAGGCAATGGTACAATTGGAACCATTGGAATCATTATAAAGAGCAAGGACTTCTTCCTCCTAATCAATGTGAGATCCCGTACACTACCAAGACTCACTCTCAGCATGGGGGTATCACAATAGGCTTACAGCCTTTTGATTTTCCTCACTTTTTGTTGGGATGCCCCCATATATTGAGAGTGAGTATCGGCAGTGTATTCAAAAGAACCTTATTAGCTTTTACATTATTAAGCATCAGAATGACCATAAGCCATTCTATTATTAGACTGATTTGTATTAGTAAGTCCCTGAAATGCTGCATCTCATTATTACTGCATGACTCGGTTTTATGCACAGATAATATAGTGTGAAGGTTATCTTTCTGTGCTGCAGTTTTGATGAGTTTCTGATGGACATGAAACAAAGTAAGAGGAAAAATATTCGACAAGAACGCAAAAAGGTTGGTCTAGTATTGTTACCTATCAAAAAACGGATGGCCTAGTATGCCAAACATTGTCATGCACGTTCGTGCATGGGTGGGTTTGTTTGTTTGGGGGGGAGGGAGGTTGTGTGAAAAAAAATCTTCTTCAAGCAAAATAGGAGCTAGTAGTTTGTTTGTATTGATCTGATTATCATTACTCCTGCTTAAGGTTAGCTTTTAGGTTTACATATCATTTAAATTTGACAGACGATGGGAATGGTTAAGTAAATCTGCCCTGATATGCTTGCTCTTAACAATATTGGAACAAATATGGGTATTTCATGAATGAATGCTTCCATTCATTCTCTCTGTTTCAAGGTACCCTGTTGTCCTAAATCTTAGGGGTTCTAAAATTGATGGCCAAATGGCCAGAAGTATATCATCAAGTTTCAGGGTGGTCAATTGCTTTGGTATACTATGCTTAAACCCAGTGCATAATGTAAAGGCAAGAGATCGTATTCTCATACTTCGTTCTAGCATCTTAGCGCAACTATTTTTTGTTCTCTCTCTCTCTCTCTATGTCTATGTCTACATGTGCATATGCGTGCATGTGGGGGTGGGTGGGTGTGTTGGATTAAAATAATGAGAAACCAATACTGATAATCTGAAAATGGTTGTATCTTTTATGGTATACTATCTGCTAGATAATCAGTTGACGTGTGTTTTGGACATGCAAATTACATGCTTTCTCATTTATTTTTTTATGTGCAGATTTCTGTGCAAAACTTGACCATGAAACGGCTTAGAGGTTACGAGATAAAGGTAATGAATCATATAGATAATCATAGGTTATTGTGTAATTATTTGCTCTGTTTGATTATCATGCCACATATTTGCTTGCACATGATCAAATATGTATATTTATATATTTTCATTTGTATGGTCAATAAAATACCTGAAAATTTGCCTGAGTTTGAGGATTTTGTGTATTACATCCCAATTGACATCTTCTGAATTATTGACTATTTTCAATCTGTCTTTTTTTCTGTTCTAGTAGGCTATTGTTTAGAAATGTTAGAAACGAGCCAAAATTATATGCTGTAAAATTCTACATGAAACATGAAACAGTTTGTATTCAATTATTAAAGAAGAAAATTGTATTACTCATACAGATCTGGGATATTTTCATCCTCATAATTTATTGGTGAAACTCCAAAAAGGGATAAATCTAACCAAAGATCTGGTGCCTCCAGTTCTCACTGATTCCATTGTGCCCAGTTTGATATGTTGTGGGCAACACAAAAGTTGTGACTGATCTTCTTCTGTTATTGTACGGTCTCAAACAACAGTTGGTTCTTACCTAAAATTTTTTTATTCTTTTGGCAGGCAAAGCACTGGGATACTTTTTATAAATTTTACAGGAACACCGCCGATAACAAGTTTGGTTCTTACTGTTGACACTTTTTTCCCTAAGTTTTGGTGCTTTACAATGGAACTAAATAATTTTCATAACTGTGATCAATATACTTTCGGTATGTCATAATGGACTGCTTGGGATGCTGAATCTACAATGTGCTGTTGATTCGTCCATAGGTGGGGGAGTCCTTATCTAACAAGGGATTTTTTCCACAACATGGGATCAAAGATGGGGGATCAGGTACTACTTGTTGTTGCTGAAGAAGGGGAAGAACTTGTTGCCGGTGCTCTTAATCTTATTGGAGGAGATACTTTATTTGGGCGTCTATGGGGATGCCAGCCTCGAACTTACTATCCAAGTTTGCATTTTGAAGCATGCTATTACCAGGTTTGGATCTGGGTGGGATATAGGTGAAGCTAAGTAATAAACAGTTTATCAACTCCTTACTTGCCTTCAATACTACGGAATGGTGGAATAATCTGAAAAAGTTTCCATGTTTTTTAAATAAATGCTATATCCATGAATATAATTAGTGTTAGAAAAAGGCACCTCTGAACCATTGAGCCAGTGCTGGTTGTTCATCCACTTAACCACAAAACTCAAGCTGACAGGCTATTATGGACGGACTATATGGCTAGAATGATTAAATTGTTGCTCTAGGAGTTCTGTACGCAAAGAATTCCTTCATGTGTAAAGAACATCAGCCTTGTGGATGAATACATAACCCTTTTCTTTTTCTGCGTTGATTTGACATAACAGGCTATAGAAGCAGCTATTGAACTTGGTCTGAACACAGTTGAGGCAGGAGCTCAGGGTGATCACAAAATTCAGCGGGGTTATCTGCCTGTTACAACTTATAGCTGCCATTACCTTATGGATGAAGGTTTCAGAAAGGCCATAGAGGACTTTCTAGTGCGTGAATCAAGTCAGGTGATTACCATTATATTGCACTTCTTTAGGCAGACATTAGTTTCAGAGGAATTATCTTCATCCATTAACTTGCATCCTCTCAAGGCAACCGAGCTCCACCTTATGCCAAACTCATTTGTGCATGGAAACATCTCCACTCTTTCTCCTCTTTTTTGTGCTCATCCAAATTTCCCAGAGTTATATAACTGATGACAGCATATATGTTGATAAAATAATCAAAAGATTGAACTGTTAATCAACAAAAGAAGAACCTCCCACGTTGAGCTTTCTTGCTAATCTCTTTGGCCTTTGGATTATAATAGAGCATTTAATTTAGGCCTCGTTTGTTTTCACAGATGAAATGAGATGAGATGAGCTGAAATGAAAATTGAAAATTGAATAAAATATTGTTAGAATATATTTTTTTAATATTATTTTTGTCATGGGATTTGAAAAAGTTAAATTGTTTATTTTATTTTGTGTGGGAATTTGAGAAAGTTGTAATGATTAGATGAGATGAGTTGAGAAGTTTTGTGAAAACAAACGAGGCCTTAGTTAAAGCTTCAAGTTCTGCAAGCTTGACTAGAAACTAGTTATTGATTTTTGGCTTTTGACTTTTTGTCAATTTCCTCTGTAATACTGATTAAAGACCGAGACATTAATAGTGTCGAGTCGCATCTTCCTTCCTTTTGCTTTATGCGACAAAATGATCTATCATTACATTCCATCAACTATACATCTTTTAAACAGAAATTGAGAAACTTGGCATCCTCATTCACTGCTATACTGAACAGATAAAGGAAAATTATATATAGATGATTAAGTACACCATACACCATCCTAGCTCTTCATCTCTCCGTGCTTGCAACCACTGTTGTGCATGGTCTCAGATATAATATTTAATCATTGATATATACATGGCCAAAGATCAAAACCATTTCAGAAGTGACCAAGTAATACCAGCTATCACGGTTTCATCAGATATAATATTTGATCATTAATATAAAGTGACTCTTTAACGCCACGTCCATAAAAGGGCTACCTTCATTTGGCCAGGCAGTGTGCACAATTGAACTTTTGGAGTGGTACAGGAAATCTCTTTGGATCCTATAAATCCTTTCAGCCATCAAGCTTAGGAATGGAGAGGTGAATTAGAGTTTCATTTGTACCCTATGCACTTGGTATATTCAATAAAAGAGGATGACACTATTGTGGATGTAAAACTCTATTTACATACAGCATAAAGGTTATGTTTTATATGCCATGTGGAAAGTCCTTTCTCCAAACTCCTATGCCTGCCTGCTTTCTTTGGACGAAGTAGTGGAAGTCCTGGTCAGATAATGACTGCTGCACCATTAGATAGTACTAGCTGCTCATCGCAAATGGTAAGTACGCTGAATCAATGAACTGTGTATTGCAGGAGGATGATGAGAGGAGGCTCAAGAGTCTGAATTTATATACCGATAGTTGGAGAGGAGATATCTTTGATAAAAGTTTATTGCAAATCTAGCAAAGTCAAAGTGATAGGCTGGATAAAGAATATTGTGCAACTTGGCATCAATTCCAAAAAAAATATATATGTAGACACACATGCACACACAATTAAGTGGCTGTTCTTCTCCATTGGAAGTTATTTTATTTTATTTGCCCGTACTGGGTATCTCTTAGTATTCTTCAAAATGGCCCTTCTGAACATTGAAATGATGAGAATGTTTTTGCCAACATAGAAGATTTAGTATTCTTTCATATATGCCTCGCATGATTTTATTCATCTGTTTAATTAATTACTTTTTGTTTGCAGGTTAGGCTTGTCATGAAACTATTACATGATTCTGGTCCCTATAAGGAAGTTATACAACAGACATAGGAAAACAAAGCCCCAACTTAAACGGGAATCAACACATTTCTTGGTGTTTGGCATATACATGTGAATGCCCCTTTCATCTTCGCATAGTTATCCAATTATGCAATTTTTCGTCGAGGTTCAGTGAATAATTTATGTCCCAACTTAATTTGTATATTGTTGTGACCATATATTTGTCTAGGTAATTAGCTATCTGGGATTTGCTGGCTCTGCACTTATGTGAACATGTAAATCTTATCCTGATGTCTTTTAAGAGCTCCTGTAAATATTCCGAATAAATTCCTCTCGATAGATGCCTCTAGTATTATGCAGAAGTTGAGCATATGCACTGTTGTTTTTAGCAAAAAGTTATTTGTTTAAATGGTAGAACAGCACCAGATTTAGTACTGACTACATCAATGGCCATTTTGAAAGAAAGAGGGGGTCGTGCTTTCTTTTTAATCTGCTAAATTTTTTAAACCTCTTATGGAAATCAGTGAAACTTCATAACAATTGGTTGATTTTGCTTATAATAATGAATCATGTCACAACAATTGGCTGATTTTGCTTCTAATAAATAGATCGTTACATTTCTTTTTTTCTTTTTTGACAAGTAGATCACTACATTTCAAAACGGTCTTATGCAAAACCTTGTTAGTTATCTCGAAAACAAGATTGTGTGTTTTTCCTGAATGGGATCTATTAATTAGTCATTTTAAAAAAAAAAACAAAAAAAATCTTGGAAAAAATCTTGGAGCTCTTTCAACGGTATCATTCTATATCAATTGCATTCCTATCTAGAAAAGGAAACGGATCACTGAAATTGCTACTTGTTGGTTGTTGGAATCGTTTTTTTTTTTTTTTTTTTTAATTCTCATTAATTTTTTTTAATAATTCTAGATACAGTTTGATAGGCAAAATTAAAGAAGAAAAGGATCGAGAGGTACAATTACAACGAAAGAAGTTATAATTATTGCTTCCAGAAAAGTCAATGATAATTTTTGGTCCACAGCCAAGCCAAACATCAACATGCATATTGCAATTAATTGGTTGAATTTTGTAAGTACAGATGACACGGTCCAGAGGTTCACATGCAATAAACTTTTTCTGAAATGATTAGAAACAATAATTAAGAAGACTAGAAAAGGTCAATTGAAGAATTAATTAATATTAATGTACTTATAAATTAATTAAGAAGTAGATGAGAGAAAATTAAAGGATGTCGGTTTCTTCGGCATTTCGTACCCTACCATCAGCTAAAGTTCCCTACAACTTTTACCGGGTCTTGGAAATTAACTGGCCATGCATGCACCGTGAAATATTATTAATCAAATCAATATTAGTTTGCGCTGCTTCTCATAAAAAGAGATTATATATTTATATTTCATATTAATTTCTTATATATCATGAATTTATCAGGAGTCTTCTTATTTAATTTGGTTGACTATGAGTTTATTTTATATATATTTTATTTTAAAAAATGACTATCTAAATGTGAATAGTAATTTTTATTTTTTTTTCGTTAATTTTTCTTGTTTTTCCGTTAAGTCATATTTTACCAAATGACCCTTAAGATGCTTGACTATTGGACGTGTAGCTCTCTTATAGAATTTAATGAAGGATCTTATTTTATCAAAAGACCATTAACCAATATTTGAGATGTAGCTTCCTTATAAAATTTAACGAATGATTATTTTGCTATTATTATGTATATACCCCTTAGTATTTAAGGCACGGCTGAATTGTTTCTGGCTGGTTTACGTGGGCTTGATTTCTTTGATGAGGTTAAGTTTTTACAAAATTAATAGTTATTTTATGTTGGAATCAGACTCACCTGAGCTTTATTTTTATTGGACTTGTTTTAAGTTAGTTTAATTCCGTTGTAGGCTTTGTCCTAAGCCTCAATATTTGTATTTGCATAAATAATAGTTTTATTTAAGTTATATTATTAACTATTTTTCTACTACAACTAAATTCAATAATAATGATAATAAGAAATTAAAAATTGTTTGAATAATGGATTAGTCTATTTTTTTAAATGAGATATTTACTGTATACAATGCTACATACAGTCGTGAAATGCGTAAATACTGTATAGTCACTTTGAAAAAGAGTGGGATCCGCTATTAAAAAATTAATTTATTTTCATGTGAGTCCTATATTTATTCATTTTTTTAAAGCGATTGTACAGTATTTATACACTTACGACTGTAAGTATCATTTCTCTTAATTAAAAATAAAGATATAAGTATTTACTATGTTGTTAATTAAAAATGAAGATATATTATTTTCTTAAAAATAATCATTTCAACCAATTAGACTTGGTACGTTGATATCATAGTGTGTATATATATATATATATATATATATATATTTGAAATATTTCTCGTTTTTGAGCCTTAAATTATATCCAACCTGGCTTGACTTGGGTTTACCTGATTAGCAAGCAGCTTATTACATTTTATAATAACTTGTATAAAATTTTAGTTTAATATGTTATTTTATTTTATCTTTAGATGTAATTATACTTTTTTTTCTCATTTTTACTTTAGCATTTGTAGTATAAATACTTTATATTATTTTATAATACTTTTTAATTCGAAATATACACAGAGATATTTTTCACATGTGTTTTACATTTAATACAGCTCAATGATGTGTTGGAGGTAGGTAGCAGCTTGCTTCTCCGTCCCTAGCTAGCTTCCTTCACAGGATAATTAGAAGCATTGCGGCTTGCCAGCTCTTTCAAAAAAAAAAAATAGAAGCATTGCTAGCTCTTCGTCGCCTTGACATCAAAAAACCATCAAGCTGATAGATCAAATGAGTTCTTCCGACCCGGAGAGGCCAACTCCTTCTGGCCAAGATATACATCTTTGTCCGATAATCACACGTCCAGGTCCAGGCGCACAGGAATCACCTCCGCCGGCCCAATCCCATCCTCAAGAGCCTACAACTGCGCATGCTTCAGACCGCAGACAAAAAAGTACTGGCTGTGTCGAGGACTGGTACGTTCGTTCTTCACTCGATCGATTTCTATTAATTTCTTTATTGCTCCGTCCGAGAGTCGTCGTTGACCGGCGGAGTCCGTTGACTATATCCCAGATCAATCTGGCCTGGGTCTGCATTGTTTGTAGGAGTAAGTACGTGCGACTCAAGTACTCCAGTACCCCCTCGCTCCCGGCGCATGGCAAACTAATTAAGTGCGCATGCAGGGGGCCGGAGCGGCGCCGGCCGGTTGCCCACTGTCCGCTAGCTATCCCCTATAAGATCGATACTCTCAGTCGAAAGCTGAGAATATCATGGAGGACTGAACATGGAATATTGATAATATACGGCCTTTCTTCTTTTTCACTCCAAGAAAAAAACATGAGATCATACTAATTTGGGGTTTTTTCAATTATAAATATAGAAAGGATAAATATTTGTGAATCAAGTTTTCAAACTGCATGCAGCTAAGTTTGTTTATTTTTTGAGTTTGAAAGTAAAATTAAATAATTAAATAAAATATTATTAAAATATATTTTTTTAATATAATTTTTATTTTATAATTTGAAAACGTTGAATTATTTATTTTATTTTATATTAAAATTTAAAAAATTATAATAATTAAATTATATTAAATAAATTGAGAAGTTTTGTGAAAAGACACAAACGCCTTATGCAAAAGCTAAAGTCTTCGATCGTGTGTGGTACGGTACTGGGCGGGTAGTCATGATAATGAATATATATTTATAGAAAAATTTTTGCATCTGCCTACACCGGCACACACTCAATGCATTGAGTGTAAAAAAAAAAAAATATGTGAAGTGTGTGCCGGGTGTAGGCAGATGCATAGCAAACCCCTATATTTATATATATGTTTCTGATGTCGATAATTAGTAGGCCTGTCTATGTATTTGGCGAATTAAGAAATGCAGTGCCTACTGATTATCACATTTTCTTATTTTAGAGATAATTTGATTGTTAATTATATATTAATGTGCAGGTTGGATATTTGCTGCTGCTGCTGCCTCTTCAATGCCTGCTTCTGATCGATGATCAGAACCATATTGCGGCGTATGGATGGATTGATCAAGGGCGCTGATCGATTATATATTTGCCACGATCGAAGATAATTCAGAATTTAATTCCTATCTGTTTAAATTGTCTGCGTTTTCGTTCTAAATAATATATATATATATATATATATATATATATATATATATGGAGTAGTAGTTTATTTATATTGGTTTAATAATTGGAAGCTAGCTAGCTGCTAAATTCGATGTCGACTGTACATCGATGATCTTGAGTTTCATTTGAATACAATATGTCTCCCTAATTTTCTTCTCTTTCTTAATTTTCAGGGATGTCAATTGCGAATATATACTTCAAATTAAAGTAAATCTGTCAACTTAATTAATTAGGTCGATCGGTTTGGCTCAACTTTTAAGTTAATTAACCAAAAAAAAAAGACTCAAAACTACTTCAAACTCAATTAATTGAAGTGAGGAATGAAGAATGGAATCGGAGTTTGAACTCACGATCGACTACACCGGAAGTATTAATGATCGTCTTTGCGACTAAGTAATGATCGACTACCCGCGCGCACAAGTAATGCCAATACGTACACTGATCACGACTATTAATACTCGATCAGAAAACAAGTAAAAGTACGTCCCACAGCTTGATCATGTACAACACGATGGCCGGGATGGATATTGTACTTTTAACATACCACAATGCATGCATGGATGCAGTAGCAGTACTACTACTACATGAACAACTAATTATAACTATATTGATACTAATACAACTTGTTCAATTCTTACTTCGCTTCTGACCTAACAGAAGTGAGAGGATAGAGCATACACTCTGTATGAGAGTGAGCACCAACAAGGTCACAGCAGCAGTGGTAGAAGCAGTTTTCAAAGGAGTACCAAAATAATCATGTCTCAAGCTGGCCTTCCAAAGATGCCGAGGGTCCTCGTAAAATGTTTTCAAATCTTCACAAAGATCATAGTAGTGGATGTTGGTCGTGTGATATACGATGCCGCTGCTCAGACTGTTAATCAATGATGTCACCGCATTACTGTCGCCTATCCAATTAACAATGATACCCTTTTGAACAAGTAAATCCACATCTTTGGGAGTGTTGATAAGGTGATCCAAGAGGACGATATAATCCGTCACATATGCCTCATTTAGATAGTAACATTGCTCCAACGCCATGAGGTTTCGATAAAGAGAGTCTGTGGTATTTTCTAACTTGAGGCAAGGAAGTTCCAACACTCCATTTTTGAATTTCAAGTCAAATAAGCATTTGGATGAACTCACCTTAAACTCCACTCCTGCCTCGTGCAGTTTACTTGCAGAGTACAGATTCTCAATTGATTTTCTGCTTCTTTTTGGGATCCTTTCCGACGGAGGCAGCCAGAAGGTTCTACGCAAATCAGCAAAGTGTTTTATATTCAGATCAGGAATTTTGTTGGGAGACATTTTCTGACTGTTCTCAACCCTAAAGCAGTCAAAGGTCAGCTGAACGAATGAATTAGCTGTACATAAGTTTGGGCGAGACTCAAATGCAAGGTTGAATAATCTGTCAATCACAAAGAAAGGGAGTTGATTTTCAAGTAATATCAGGTCCGACCATATAATGGTCCACAACCACGAGTTTAACAAGCTACGGTAGTCATCATGATTTTCTTCACGCAACCAAAATCTCAAGAAAAACTCGATAATGAAGCTCGCATCCACCAGGATTATTTTTGCCAAATCATTACTGCTACGTTGATCAATAGTCTCTGCATAACAACGACGTACATCTCCTTCCGAATCCTTTACACTGCTGACTAAATTATCCACCTTTAACTTGGTCCGTTGCATGAAACTTTTGAAGTATTGCACTTTGAATTTTTCCATGGTTTCCAAATTTTTGTTGCCATGGTGGAAAGGCCCTATTGATATAACCTCGGGAGTGAAAGCTTGTTCGTTCAATCTGCGAAGGTGATTTGGAACCCTGAAGATGCAACAGTCAGCTGAGAAGAGATCAGGTTCCGACCTTTCTAACATGTCTTCGATCTCATTAACCAACGTCTCTGTATTTTCATTCTGATCTCTCGAAGAGTTTAATGCAGCTTTTTGTTGACTTGCTATACTTGCTGATGCAGCCATCTATCAATCTATCTATCTATCTATCTATCTATGCCTAGCTTCCTTGAATTTCCTGATGATCACAAACACAAGAGCCACTATCGAGCATTAGGTACATATACTGGGGGGATGGTCCCATCATGCATGATACGTACTAATACGGCCTTTCACTTATGTGACTACATATATGAGCAATGCTAGGTACAGTCTCCAAATAGGGACTGCAATGCAAGTTTAGGTTATTTTAACTTTAAAATTTTTTAAAATTACAAAATTATCCCTCCTAAAATGATGTTTTCTCTCATTTAATAATGTGCATGCACATGCAGTCTTCAAGTAGTCCTCACTTGAGGACTGCAAATAGAATTTCTCTATATATTTTCATCAACCCATAACTGAAAAAAATTGGTCAGGTTTTTCAACATTGGGTATATGTTCATTATAATTTTAACTCATATTTTCTGTTTTATATTTGGGATAAAGTGGGATAGAGGCTGTGGATTACAGAGAGGTGCAGTAGTACACGGTCGTCAAATCAGAAAATTGACCAAAATCGAAGTCTTACCTAAAAAATAATGGAGATATATCACATTATATATAAGAGGCGATTCTTTTCCTAAAATTAATGAAAATCACATGGCATGAGTCTTTGGAACCAATTCCCATTAATTTCAGCAAACCTTGGTGATAAAATGAAGTCGTATGACGAAGGTATAGTAATACATGAAATTCTTGAAAACGGAAATTAATTATCAACCTTATAAACTTTGCTACGCCGATCAACTTAATTAAAACAAGAAGAAACTGAGACCATGATGGCTAAAATCAATATATATAGTTTGAGGTATAAATCAAAAGCGGAAACAACATATGTGGTAAATCACCGCAAATTTAAGGAATTGAGAGTTGTGATACCTCTAGCATGCAAGAGAGAGATCGTTGGAAAGCTGCTCAGGGACCGAAAGAACAGGAAATTAAAAAGAGGTGTTCCGGGGAGATCATAGGAATTGGACCTGGTACTAGCTCAGATCGAGGAGTCTCATTAATATTCTTTCTGGCCACTACTGCATGTATAATTGAAAGTTAGGAAGACTTGGCCGTTCACCGCCGGCGGAAAGCGCCACCATTGATCAGACCTTTAGTTCGATACTTACGTTCGTCTCTCTCACGACTAATTAAATTATATTACTTGGTCTTGTTGATATAAGGTGGACGCATCATCTACTTAAGAATCAGGCTGGCCAGCTGGTGCTATCATTGTCACAATTTTAATACTAGTCTTACCACTCTCTTCTACTGCTTTACTCTGCCGTTTTATTTTTTATTTAGTATTAAAAAAGTATATTTTAGTAATATTATAATTTTTTATTTTTAAAAAAAATATTAAAAAACACATATATAAAAAAGTAAAATAATAAAATAAAATCATATAATTAACTAATGTTTTCTTCTCCTCCTTAATTTTTCTAACCTATCTTTTAATAAAAAATCTAATTGTAAGCGATTCTACGCACTAATACATACATTTATTCAATATAATTGGTCAGAAAATAAATTTTATTAAAAATAATATTAATTTAAATTTAAAATAAGAAAATAACAATATTAATATACAGATTGATGCGCAAACTTACTTGTATATAACAAAACTTATCTTTTAAATGAATGACTAATAAACAATTAGCTTGACGTGTCATTAATTATTATAAGTTAATACGTACAAAACTTTTATAATAATAATAATTGTAAGAAGTTTAGTATTTCTCAAATTTTCAAATTTAAGAAGGTTGAAACGTACAGCTAACTTTCCAGCACTTGTTCCTTCTTTTATCCTCAGGTTTTAATATGGTAATATTTTTGTCCTTGGACTCGTTGCTGCAACTACTCGGAATGGCGGATTGGTCAAAAGACTCAAAAGTTCGTAGAGACAGACTATGGGACTTCTGAAACTTTAGTTATTGGTAATAGACACGCATTTAGCTTAGCCCCTTCAATCTCCAAGATAAGAATAAATTTTCTTTATTTAGGAAAAAAAGATTTCTTAATTAGTTCTTACGTGTGTGTACATAATATATATATATATATATGATCTTTTACAAGGGGCGTTTGCCTAGTTTAAATTTTTTAAAAAAATTATATGATCTTTTACAAAAGAAAAATGATTAATAAATTTTAGCAATGACTTAATGTTTAAAGTGCGTTTGCCACATTTATCTAATTAAAATAAAAATAAAAATATTCTTAAAAATAATGTGTCTAAATAACAAATAAAGTGTGACTAAATATAAAATCTTGAATAATTGAATTCAAACCCAGGACCATTTTTTCTTGTCTTTGTCTTGATCTTCTAGCTAGCACGCACTTGATAATTAAGAGACTTTCCTACCACTTTCGAATAAAATAATATTATTTTAAAATATTTTGTTTTAATTTTGTTTTCTTTCCCTCTTAGATTATGAGGACCACTTTTACCAAAAGCGAATTGGGTGGGGGAAGCTGTTATTAAATTCCGAAGCACGCGCGTACGGCTGTGAGACATCTTTACGCAGTTAGAATATTACCTTTGGGGTAATATACCTCACCTACAGGGCCGTGGCCACAAGATTAATATATGTTATCTAATTTTGCCCAACACTAAATATATATATATATATATAGATGCTACTGTTTTGCATTTTGAGAGGCTAGGTTTAAATTAGTTATTTACATATACAGACAATCTTCTAATCATTCCTATCAATATCCATCTCAATCCTCTTGCAACGGCGTACATAATACTTTCAGATACTGAATTTGACCGACTTTGAGGCTGAATGCATGAGTTCTACTATTAATGTTACAAAATGCATGGGATTAATTTAATTCAATTTGTTAGTAAAAGAAAATTAACAAACTTTGTAAGGGTATCTAATTTGACGGTCCATAATTGTGGCTGTAGGGAACATGTATGGCGTTTATGTCAAAAGCAGCCTGAGAGATAATATATATTTTACTAAAAATTATTATATTAATCAGACGTAGTGACAATAACAGCTAATCAATTAATATGAAAGTCTATTGCTGGCTTACCAGCTACACCAACATCATTAAATGAATGTTGATAGGTGAAGTTCAAATGATTGATTATTAGGCGATTCCAATGAGCATACAGTGGTGTATATATAAAAGTCTACAAACAAGCCTATCTAGCTAATATAAAGTAACAGGCATACTGAGATAACATTGTACTCATGAAAAAGACAATAACAGGCATACAAGCAAGCCTATCTAGCTAATATACTTGTCACCATATTGAGATTATATCGATGAAAGCAATCACTTGTAATGCAAAAGTGTTGAGAAATGCCAAAATAATAGTCAAGGCTGTGTACATGCATAAGAATTACCACTTTGGAGCAAGATATCATTCGTCCTTATTTGTTCTAGTGCCTAATAAAATGATGCCATGTGTGATCTGCATAAGCCTTCCAACAAGTTAAAAAGAAAAATAAAATCTTAATGCAATTTACCATAACAATAAATATTTTTAGTGTTGGGCAATCAATCTTTTTCAACCATAAAATAATTGATATATAATCACATCTTCTTCATTATGATCTTATTCTATATACTATTTAGGATTAGGTGATGATGAACTCATGACCATAATGGTATATTGCCCCAAATTCAATGGTAATAATCCTTCTTTTTCTTTTTGGTCGAATCTCAATCGACCAATAAGCAAGACAAATAAAATCCAGTACATTTCTCTTTTGTATTTTTTCATAAAAGAAAATTCAAATGGTCCATAAGTCAAAAAGGTATACATGATTAAGTTAATTATTAATCTATCAACCATGAAGCAAAAAAGTAAAGCATACCTGGATGAAGCAAAAACAAAATCACTTTGGAAAGAGAGCAGATCTCAGCCATCGCAAATCCAACAAACCATGTGAAGAACGATACTACCACCCAACCCCACACAAGACTTGCAGGACCTGCATATTGAAGGTTTGAACCATAAAGTGGAGTGGTGGAAATATTTTTAAAATAATATATATTATATTTATTATTAATAGTTTTATGGAGATTTATTTATGAAAGTTGTGAATTATTTTAAAAAAAGAGAAATTAAGAAAAGTTTATAAGCAATTTATAAAGTTATTGCTTATGGTATTAAAATGTTGTGTCCATTTGTGGTTGGTAAGTGACTCAGTGGTATTGAACACCACTATCTATGCTAATGGTAGAGGTTTGAGCCACACCCCACTCATAGAGGAGTTCTAATTTTTGTACAAAGGATGGGCCCTACCACGGGCCTGGGCCTGTGCGGCCCAGCTAGCACAAGGGCGCACAGCCTAGTCAGCCCAAGGTGTAGAGCAACTGCGGTTGGCAATTAAAATGGAAAAGTCACACCTATTGGGTTTCGAACCCATGCGAGATGGTTGGTAGGAAAGCAGCATGACCATTGGGTTAAGTCCAACTTATGTGTTGGTTGGCAGCAGACGTAATTCATATACATATTCGCATCAGATATTACAGAAAAATGAAAAGTTACAACTTTTCTTTCACATCATTTGCCCTTTATAAATAGACCCATTGGCCTATGAATTTAAATATAAAATCATAGAGTTCAAGAAGTCAATTTCTAAATTCTCTCTCTCAAAAGTTTTCATTTCTTAAAAACTTGTTATTAATATATGTTCATTCTGCAGAAAACAGATTTCTAATCTCTTAGCTGAATAGCAAAATCTGAGGGTATTCAGGGTCTAATTTCGTGTGTGCATAACGCAGTTAGACAAACAGACTTGTTCTGGACTTCATTATATCTTGGAGGCAAATCCGCTTGTAATCCGTGTGCATACTGTTATTGGTGGGGGCGAATATTGTCTTAAAGAAAGCGACATTCGTAACGCGCCATGAAGCTCTCTCACTATTTTCTATTTTGCAGCCCTTTTGTACCAACATGGAGTAATCCTTGTAAAAAGGATCATCATGAAAACGATATTGCAAGTGTTTTGAACAAAGTCCGCATCAAATTAAATGATAAAGGAAATTTAAAAAAAAAAAAAATTGTCAACAAGAAGCAAAAGTAGAGGATTTCTTAAAATCAAACAACGAGAAAGAATAAAATATATACAATGATACAAGAACATTGTGGAGGGAAACCAAAAACAGAGTAGCAGGAAATATTGAACAAAGAATAACCATTTATCTTTTAATTGTCTGCATTTTCGTTCTAAATAATATATATGCACTAATTTATATTTATATTCGTTTAATTAGAAGCTAGCTGCTAAACTCGATGTAGATTGTACATCGATCATGAGTTTCAATTGAATTCAATATGTCACCATTTTCTACTCTTTCTTAATTTTCAGGGATGTCAATTGTGAATACTTCAAAGACTCAAAAAAAGACTCAAACTACTTCAAACCTTGACTTTCTGATCTCAACTCACCCCTCAAATCCAACATTTTGCTGTGAGTAATAATTTCTAATCAATATATAAAGTTTTTATATGTCATGATCAATGTTATTCCCCCTGCATCCCTTATTCATAGCCTTGTTTACATACATAAGTTTTATCATAATATCATTTCTAGAAATGATAATATTAGTACTGATCTCGCGCACAGTACATGCTGATCAATGTGTCCTTAAATTACAAACAGGACTGCATGCATATTCCTACCGGCCAAATCTTAATTTGTAAGATTTTCCATCTCTTTTCAAAGAAGAATCCAAAAGATATTATAAGTTTTGTCATGAACAGAGTTAACGATCATGTTGAGAATTATTCTAAGTCCTTCTTTATACATAACTCAAATAACAAAGTACGATAGTGAATATACACTGACAGAACCAAACAAGATTCGGAAATAATACAAATCGCAAAATAGAATAAGAAATAACAAGAATAAGAATCAATAATCAAAGAAACAACAAGAAAAAGAAAAAGAAAGAATCAACACAACCGATATACGTGGTTCGACCCTAATGGTCTACGTCCATGGCAGGAATGGCCTCAGAGCTTTATTGATAATCAATGTCCTTCATAGAGAAACCTCAGAACCACTTGTATTTACAAAGCCTTCACTCTCACACCAGAAAATCGCACTGATTTTTCCCTCCAAGTGAAACCCTAACAAACCCTAGGTTCGACCCTCTCTACTCTCTCTATCGAAGCCTCTCAAAACAACAGAATGTACAAAATGAATGAATTAGTGTTTACAAAATGGATAGCTATGAATATATAAGATGAAACAGATGCCAACACATGTAGTGATCCAGCGGCTTCAACACTTGATTCCTCAGATGCAGTGACGAGCTTCTCACGTGATCAAGTAGCTCAGTCTTATTAACTTCAAGGGTCCTGATTTTGCCACTTATCCCTCATCCATTTATTCAATTAAGAGAAAAACCATATTAGTAAAATAAAAAGTAACAGATAAATGTATTGACACATCTATTACAAATCTCCACCCTGGCAAAATATTTATTTGCCAAGTGTTCATCAACCCTCATCATTGGCTTATTCCTGCATTGTCTCCCTAATGGGGACAGACTCTAGACTTCATACCAACTAAGTTCAAACAGTATTTGAACTTAGAACAAGAGAGAGACTTGTTCTAAGTTAGATAAACCAAGATAAGTTATGCATGTCATAAACATACGTATGATTGATTTTGACTTCAATTCTCCACATAAAATATTTTATGAAAAACCTTATGTAAATATGTTTACATTATGATGGGTTTCTTATTGAGTCTTCAACTCATTTTGGTTGTTGTTTTATTTTTAAACCATCCAATGTTAGAATATTATGAAGGTAAAGTTGTAGAACGGGACTTTGTCCAAGGAGGTGTGATAGAGGCCTAGATCAAATGCAAAGATTTTAAATTATGGTTTTAATAGTATAAAGTTCAAGAAATTTTTTTATAAATGCTTCCGCACACTATCATTTATAACTTCAGTATTTTAATAAAAACAACTTATTTATTATAATGAATCTTTGTATCTGGCACTTCTTTAAGACAATTATCTTTAAATCAAAATCAGTAGTAGCACTCCAACTCTTATAGAAATAACGTCATTCTTAACATTGGGGGAGTGGGGTGTTACAAGTGGGCAGAGACCACTTAGAATCGAAGGTCAACCAATAACCACATAAGCATGCTTGGATCCCAATCTAAGTGTAAATTACTTTCCCATTAATCCCTTGGTCACCCCCACACTCGACTCGACTCAAGTCTCTCTCTCCAAATCTTCTTCCTCCTTTTTCTGCATGTCAACATCGTCAACTAGTCTCTTTGCACAAACACAACATGTAAAAACTCTAGTATTTACAAGTCGACAAGTAGATACAAAAAATTTAAAATTTTTACTACTTACAAATTAGATAATTCTTTCTTTTATGTTTGCCTGACAAATTTACCATTTGCTCGAATATTAGGCTATTTTTGGGTGTTGATCTCTCTCAGCATATCTCAAACCAATTATTGATGGGATCTCCTGCTTTTTCAACTTTCCATAAGAAAATATATCTTAATCTACTTTATACATTCAAATACATATCTTAACCTATTTCATACATTCAAACACATCTTAATAGAATCCATAAAACACTATTTTAGACATACCAACTCATATCATCTGATGATCACCTCAGCACCCAAACACAACCTTAGATTTCCTTCTGAATCCTAGTTCTATAAGGTTGGTTTTGGACAATAAGACTATCTCAGTAAGACTATCTCAGATCATCTGAGATAGTTTCATATAGATGGATATACTCCCCATCTAAACACACACAACTTATTTCATCTTAACTCAACGCTATTCATTGATGAGATTTTTATTTGTAAAACATATAAATAAAATAATTATTCCATCACTGCAACAACAAATAAATTATTAATGGGATCCACTACTTTTTTAACTTCTCATAAAATATTAAACAATATATCTCAGCCTATTTAATTCATCTAAACACACTTTAATAAGACCTACATGAAAACATACTCAAATATCTTAATTCACAGATAAATTCGATCATTTGAAATACTTTTAGCATCCAAACCAGCCTCTTGGTCCTCAAATCCCCTAAAGTCTTTTCATCCCTTTCACCTCTTTGGAAATTTATGGGATTAAAATCACCCCACAAATCATTATCCACGTTTGACGTATGGAGACACAGTTAATAACTTCTGGATAAGAATCCTCTCTATTCCAGTTTAAAATACATAACATCTATATATTGTAAAAGATGACATTTTGTAGTCATTTTCTTGTCAACATAATGTATAATAACCAAGATTATCCCATATAATTTTTTTTTTTTTTGAAGAAATCCCATATAATATTTAAAACTGAATGGAGAGAGAAACATTTTTCCTTGCAAGAAAAAACTTCTTTTTATGGATAGTTGATAGTTTGTTATGAACCCATTAGGTAGAACTCATCCTTGAAAGCTAACTTATAAGGGAATGATGCCTAGGAACTTATAAACCATCAACAAATCTCATACTTAGTCGATGTGGGATCGTAACAGCCACTGTTCACGACAATCCTGGCGCTCACACTGGCTGGCTGTGCGCTAGGTCTTTTCCTAGCACCTGATAAACACTATCATGCCGGCATCACCCACTGTGTCGTACGATTGCAACCGTCGCAACATGGCCTTAGACGTAGGGTGACTCTGATACCATTTGTTGTGAACCCATTAGGTAGAGCTCACCCTTGAAAACTAACTTACAAGGAAATTGTGCTTAGGGGCTTATAAACTATCAACCAATCTCATACTTAATCGATGTGAAATCGTAATATAGTTTATGGATCTAAAATTCAGACGATACCCGAGTACCGAGTAGGGTACTCGGCTAACCTTTCCAAATTTCCAATAATAATTTCAGTTTTTAAAACATTTAGAAAGCAATAAAAGGGATAATGATAAGGTTATTGATAATGATAAGCAATAATAATGATAAGCGTCCTTCTAAAAAAAATAAATAAATAATGATGATGATAAGCAATAATAATGCGTATGTTTGGGCATGCAAATTATTAAGTCCTAAAATCGAACAAGAACACTGTTTGGGAACAAAGAAGGCGTCAGATAGTAAAGTGCGCAGGGACTATATAAGGTCTCCCGTCACCTCCCAGCGCATTTTAGGGCAAGTCCCCGAAAACACCCGGCTTCTCAATCTACACATGGAATCCTTGACATGAATGGTAGCCTCTCTCTCTCTCTCTCTCTCTCTCTCTCTCTCTCTCTCTCTCTCTCTCTCTGTGTATGTAATTTTCATTATTTTTAATCTGGAGTAAAACGTGCAGACAGTGACTCTTTAATGAAAGGAAATCGTGTTCGAGTGATTTAATCGTAGCTGACGACAAAAACCCATTGTGAATTTTCCATTTTTCGATAATGGGCTATCCTCAATTTTGCAGTATGTTTGGGAAATGCAATTGAATTGAGCTGTTTATATATGCAAAGCATGTGGTTGTCTATATGTGTGTAGTTGTTTGCAATGAAATCATAAACAGGGAAAGAAGCTTAAAATGATTGAGATTCCGAGGTTGTTTGGAGAAATATGATTTGGGTGTATGATGCTTTGGATGAATATGATTGAATTTTAACACAAAATTACAAAATGGTTTGTACTTTGTAAGACTTTCATTGACTGGTAGAGATTATGCAAAATCAAACAATGCCTGTGAAAAAAAGAGCTAGTGATGTGATCTAATTAAATAGGAGGAAACGTGGAAAAGGATTTGATACTGGTTTTGTATTTTGGGACAGATAATCATGCATTTGAACTGCATTAGGTGTTTTCTTGAGAAAAACCTGGACATGCAACAAAATTTTTGAGATAGAATTGAACATAAATTAAAACACGGGAGTAGCATTCGTAATGATCATTTTGTATTATGGCCTTTCTTTCCAAATTCCAACATTTAACTATAAGGGGGAGTTTGACTTGAATTAAACCTGAGCTCTATAGTAACATTTACCAAAATTTTCAAATTTTGATAATCAACATAAACTCTATTTAGGGACCCATCTAAGCTACTTGGGAGATTCCTGTAAAATCCTTTCAGGAGCTGTATCAAAGCTTGTTTCATATCCCTGTAAAATCATCTAAACAACATTAATTTTGCTAACTTTTTTCTTCTACATTTTTATAGAATTTACAAATTTTATGTATTCGAAAATGATATTTGAGTTGATTATTAAATAATTATCCCCATGGTTGCTATTTTTTCAATTATTTTCTTTGTGCTAAGTTTTGACCAGCATTTAGACTAGTTTTTTTTTTTTTTGATAGGTAATCATAGAAATTTTATTAATAGAAAGACCCAAGGACACATGTAGTATACATGAAAAACACAAGAAAAAAAACTAGGTGGCATTTATTATTCTTACATTTATACTTGTGTCCTTTTAATTTGTTATGAAATTAAATTAATTTTATGCCCCTTTTGTTTTTGTTTTTGTTTTTGTTTTTTTTAATCTTTTGTGAAAAAATATATTCCATCTGTTGGGACTTAGTCCCCTAATGGTTTTTCTTTCTTTCTTTCTTTTTATTTTTTTATTTTTTTTATAGACATAGGGTCTTAGGTTGGCCTTGGGTGGGTTAATGAGAAAGTATGTCTGAAGAGGCTGGACCGATGTTGGTGGTGTATGATGATCCCTCAGATCAAAGATCTTTGTCCCTGGATGATAGCAGTAGCACAGAGGAATCACCTGATGAAACCAGGCTTTCCTTAGAAACCACTAATGATGCAATTCCATTCATTGGGCAAAGATTTGCTACTCATGATTCTGCTTATGAATTTTATAGTGAATTTGCAAAGCGATGCGGCTTCTCAATCCGGCGCCATCGTACAGAGGGAAAGGATGGGATTGGAAAAGGACTTACGAGACGCTACTTTGTGTGCCACCGTGCTGGCAACACCCCTATTAAAACCTCAAGTGAAAGTAAACCTCAAAGAAACCGTAAATCCTCAAGGTGTGGATGTCAAGCATACTTGCGGATAAGCAAGACAACAGAATTAGGGGCACCAGAATGGCGTGTCACAGGTTTTGCAAATCACCATAATCATGAGCTCTTAGAACCAAATCAAGTTCGTTTCCTTCCTGCATACCGGACCATATCAGATACAGACAAGGGCAGAATCCTTATGTTTGCCAAAACAGGCATCTCTGTGCACCAGATGATGAGACTTATGGAGCTTGAGAAGTGTGTAGAGCCTGGATATTTACCCTTCACTGAAAAGGATGTGAGGAATTTACTCCAATCGTTTAGGAAATTAGATCCAGAAGAGGAGAGCATAGACTTGTTAAGAATGTGCAGAAACATTAAGGAGAAAGACCCCAACTTCAGATTTGAGTATACGCTTGATTCAAACCACAGGTTAGAGAACATTGCATGGTCATATGCGTCATCGGTCCATTCATATGAGATATTTGGTGATGCGGTTGTGTTTGATACAACACATCGCCTGACTGCATTTGACATGCCTCTGGGGATTTGGGTCGGAATGAATAATTACGGTATGCCTTGCTTCTTTGGCTGCGTCCTTTTGCATGAGGAAAATCTGAGGTCGTTTTCGTGGGCATTGAAGGTAATGGCATGAAAAATAATTGTTTTTTTTCTCCAACTAATCTGTCAAGTTATATTGTACATTTGACTGCAATTAATCCGAATCAGACAACTCACTTGATTTCTTTTCTCTCATGTGACATAAACAAAAGCAAAAGAGACATTGATGCATAGAAACATAGGCATTGAAAATTATACATGTGGATGTTAAGATAGCATCAGGGAGTAGTTAATGTGGCAGATGATTAGATATTATTGGCCAGTCAGGTTCTGGACCTTGCACAAAATAATGTTCAGTTTCAATATGTTAATTGGGGGTTAATATTCTCGATGTTACAACCTTAAATGTTGGGAAACAGGCCAGACTTTCACTGAGAATGTACAAGTCAGATTTGTAGTAGTAAATTTGTATGAGATCAGGCTCTCTTTTTCCCCTGTAAATGCAGATGGAGCACCTCCTGGTATTGTTCAGGATTTTTTTTTCTATTGGTAAAAAAAAATTTATTAAACCAAGTAATTAGGCATAGCCCAAGTTCACACGGAGTATACAAGAGAGAACACCTAATTACCAGTTAGGAACTAGAAAAAGCAACAATGAAATCATGAAAACAGGCCCCATCAAGTACGATAGCAGATGCCCAAAGAAATATTGTATGGAAGAAAAAGTCTCTAACCTCTCCCAACAAGCATTCTCTATCTTCAAAACTACGGCCGTTCCAAAAAATTTATTTAGCACTCTCATCTGTTTATGAATAATCTATTGCACATTCACACATATTTTTCTTCTAAAATGCTGCACTGCTCTTAATTTGACATTGGCATTTTTGTTTTGTATTGTACATATGGAAGGCATTCTTGGGGTTCATGAATGGGAAGGCTCCACAAACAATTTTAACTGACCAAAATATGTGTCTCAAAGAAGCAATAACCATCGAAATGACTACGACTAAGCATGCTCTTTGCATATGGATGATTGTGGCAAAATTTCCATCCTGGTTCAATGCTGTACTGGGAGAACGGTACAACGAATGGAAGGCAGACTTCTTTCGACTCTATAATCTGGAGACAGTTGATGATTTTGACCTCGGGTGGAGGGACATGGTAAATTCTTTCGGGTTGCATACTAACAGGCATATAGCCAATTTGTATGGGTTACGCTCACTTTGGGCATTACCATTCTTGAGAAGCCATTTCTTTGCCGGAATGACTACAACTGGCCAGTCAAAGACGATTAATGCTTTCATTCAAAGATTTTTGAGTGCACAGACCCGGCTTGCACACTTTGTAGAACAAGTATGCCATTCTCGTTTACTATTTCTGTTCAATCAGATAAGCATATTATTATTTACTGTTTGTTTTTTATTATATCTTAAGTCATGATTTTTTTTATTTTTTTGTAAGTATTCTTTTTTGATAAGTAAACGGTAGTATAAATAAGAATAGGCAAAGCCCAGGTATACAAGGTGGTATACAAGAGATAAAACCTATCTAGTTGCTAAAAAAGAAAGAAGAAAATCATGTACATTTAGGCCATTAAAATCTACAGCAATAGCCCAAAGAAGTAAGGTACAGAAAAATAAAATTCTAAGATCCTCTATTGTCCACTCCTTATCTTCAAATGTCCGCTCATTACGCTCCCACCATATACACCACATAATACAAAGAGGAACTATTTTCCACACAGTTTTGATTTGTGGAGCACCACCCGGCAATATCCAGCTAGCCAATAACTCTACCACTGTAGCAGGCATCGCCCAATTTAACCCTAATTGAATGAACACATCGCTCTACAGTGCTCTAGCTGTCTCACAATGTAACAAAAGATGATCCATTGTCTCGCCAGCTTTCTTGCACGTACAACACCATTCTGGAATAATTACCCGGCGCTTCCGCAAATTATCAGTGGTCAGAATCTTACCCAGAGCCGCCGTCCAAGTGAAAAATAGTGCTTTTGGAGGTGCTTTATTCCTCCACAATCCTCTCCAAGGAAAATGTGTGTTTGGAAGCAAAGTAAGGGACTTATAGAAGGAGCGAACCGAAAAAACATCCTTACCTGCCGGATTCCACCACAGTTTATCTTCTCTCAATCCAGACATTCTCGTAGAGTACACTCGACTGAAAAACGCCTCGAAACTGTTTAGTTCCCAATCTTGAGCTGCTCTACTAAAGGTGACATTCCAATGGAGTTGATCCTCTAAACAAACCATGAGATCCGCCACTGAAGCCTCTTGATCACATGCCAAACGAAAAACGGAAGGAAAGGTGTCCGCTAGAGCCTTCTCCCCACACCAAATGTCCCTCCAAAATTTTATACGAGTGCCGTCCCCCACCAAGAATTTAGAATGACGAGAAAACAACCCCCAACCACGTTGTATGTGTTTCCAAACCCCCACCCCATAGGACCCATTCCCCTCTCTAGTACCCCATCTTACCATATTTGCAAGTATTCCTAAGTGATGACCCATGATTGCTCAGTGTAATCAGTACCATGTTCTACATTTTAGTCAGTATCAATTAAAGATCTTGGGCTGCTAACAGTGAGGACTAGCCTCATAAGAATATTAGGATATAAAATTTCTTTGTTTTCTGTGTATATAAAATTTTTGGTGCTTGGCAGCCTGTTTCACTTTGGGCATGCTGAGAATGTGTTGGGGATTTTTCAAGACTGGCCTTTTTATGTTCAAAAGCTTCTGCCCCCACCCCTCCCTGTCTTTCTCTGTCACACCATAAAGAGAGAGGAAGGAAAAGTTATTAATACTAACCCAGCAAGCACTTAACTTTTCTGGTCCAGTAATCATTAATCTATGCCTTGTTTTGGTCAATTATTTTTGTGACTTCGTGTATCTGAAGATGCCAAAACATATAGACATGTTCTCTTCATAACCTGAATCATGTCAAACAGGCAGATTGTATTGGATACAGTATGGTGAGGAGTGGAAATACTCTGCCATTCACAGAAGGTTGTTAAATGGTGACTATTGAGATATGCAGGACATGATTACTGAAAATAAAATCACTGAAATAAAGGGCTTTTGATTTTATTTGATTTTTTTTTTTTTATGTTCTTTTGGTTAAATATTTGCCCTAGTGCTGGTATTTGAAGGAAGAAAAGAGATACTGTTGACATGTGCCTGGACAAAAAGCCATATATAAAATTTGATGATAATGAGTCGTGCTAATAAGAAAAACTAATCACTTTAATATAGTATTGCAAAATGAAGAAAACTTGAGCACAATAAAGTCTTTGCCCAAAAATATTGAAAAAAGAAAAGTAACTAATGGGCAATTTGGACCTAGTACCTGTAAATAGTGCCTAATGCCTATCCCCTACCCGGCCTGGCGGGTACAGGTTTATTTCCTGGTCCTTGACTTGAAATGTTAGCCGTACCAAGACTGTCAGATTAAATTAAGAGTTGAATGGTCCTGGGAGCAGGAAAGCTTATGATGATTAAGATATGCATGCTAACATAATTAGGGACATATATATGTGCATATCGAAGAAAGAAAAGTAACTAATGTGCAGTTTACCCTAGTACCTGTAAAGAGTGCCTAATTCCCCACCCAATGTGGAGTGTCCAGGTTTATTTCCTGGTCCTTGACTTGAAATGTTAGCCCTACCAAGACTGTCAGACTAAATTTAACCTTGAAAAGTTCTGAGAGCTAGAAAGCTTGAGAGGATTAAGATATGCACATTAAAATAAAAATATGCCCTTATCGAAAAAATAATAACAGAAACAGCTTGACATGGCATAGCAAGTTTTTAACTTTTTTAATGTTGCTTTTACTATTATATTTCCATGTTTTGGATTATTTTTCTTTCAATCTTGATGAGGTTACTGGATATCAATCCGTACTTAATTCAGAACTTGATTCCAGTTCAACAGATTGACAGAAAACTGTCACGAAGAGTTTTTAGTTTTTACCCTTATGCATAGATTAATTAATTAGGATTAAGGCTCAGTTGAGTTGAGTAGAGCTTTTTCCTATGTTTTACTTTAATTTGCACTGGCAGGTTGCAGTTGCCGTAGATTTTAAAGATCAAACTGGAGAACAACAAACAATGCAACAGAATCTCCAAAATATATGCCTGAAAACAGGGGCCCCCATGGAATCCCATGCTGCCACGATGCTGACTCCTTTTGCCTTCTCTAAGCTACAAGAACAACTTGTTCTGGCTGCCCACTATGCATCTTTTCACGTAGATGATGGTTTTCTAGTGAGACACCACACAAAAACTGAGGGTGGTCGGAAAGTGTATTGGGTTCCACGGGAAGGCATCATAAGTTGCAGTTGCCATCATTTCGAGTTCTCTGGAATTCTTTGTCGGCATGCCCTTCGAGTTCTCTCGACAGGAAATTGCTTTCAGATTCCAGATAGGTACCTTCCCATCCGTTGGCGCCGGATCAGCACACCTTCTGCAAAGCTCCTTCAGAGTACTCCAAGTGATCATGCTGAAAGAATACAGTTTCTGCAGAGTATGGTATCAACTCTGGTAACGGAATCTACCAAGTCCAAGGAGCGGCTAGATGTTGCAATTGAGCAAGTTTCCATTGTTTTATCACGTGTAAGAGAGCAGCCAGTTTCATTACAAGGTATGAGAGATGTTTCCTCCATTCACAGGAGCTTTTGAGTTAATACTATTCTGAAAAATATCATTCTTGAGTTCTCATGGAAAGGGGAAGGTAACATGCCAAAATTTGGCCCAAAAGAAAAGAGGAAAAAAGAGTCGGGGGGTTTTCTAAAGGAAGATTATGGGAGGAAAACCACTTTCTACAAAGGCTTGGAGCTAGCGTGTGGAATGGCAGTCTTTGCATGACATTTTGGTAGTTTTGGTGCATGCAAGATATTTTATACTAGTTGTCCTCTTTTGTAGACATCATCATAAATGCCTGTCCATATGGATCATCTGTTTCGGTTGGGTTCCAATATGTACAAAAGTATATAGAAGTATAACTTTTTTTACTGTATGCATACTGATGTGTTTGCGATTGAGTAGATTAGATCATTTTGGCATTCAGGATGGGAGACGAGATGTTTGTAGAGGCAGTGGTATGCTTAGAAGCAAGTGGAGGATTAATTTGACGATAGCTCTGTGTCTTTCATAACGTGGCCATCATTCATTTATATATCTGTTTGTTGTCTTACGATGGTTCACAGTTGACTGAAACAATTGAGGGAAAAGGAAAGGCAAAACACGAGTAATTGGAACTCTGACTGCGGTGCGGGGGCATGGGGTTAGGAGTTATGCAATGGAGCTGGATGTTTCTTCCTTGAATTGAGTTGTTTCATTAATTTGACTGAGAGATGGGTTTCTCCCTTGAATTGAATTCCCTTGCACTTTCGATCGAGGTTTTGCTGCCGACAACGTATTTCACACAGGTTTTTTTGGCCATCTAGATTTTATTGCTTCTTTTGAATCATGATCAGAGGCTTTATCGCATAGAGTTGTGATTGAGTGAATGGTGGTTGTAAATTTGTTCTGCTTGCACCTGTTTCATATTTAGATTATCCGACTCCCAAAATCATGGGGCATGGTTCTGAGGGCTATCCTCTCGTAGGGCTGATTGTGGATGTTTTTCCAAATTAAGTAGGGAAAGGGAAAGGGTAGAACCCCAAAAAAAGAGGGGATGTCAGTTACTGAACTGAAGAGCGGAATCTGAAAGCAACGACGACATGACATCCGAAACTTCCACATATTAACTTTATCCGATTAAATGCGTTCCAAACCTGTCATTTGCATTGGCCAAAGATGATTTTACCTTTTCACTAATTAAATTGGCTGCACCGGTACTGCAGCTTCTGTTGGGCTGGAACGGAGAAAGAGAGAACTCTTGGAGCCAAATGAGTGGAATTGATTGCAACAATTAGAATCTCGGAAAGTTTTGACATGAGCTTTCCTAAAATGAGAAACTTGATGAGGGTGCAAAATTCAAAGCAAAAGCTTGATACTGTCCAAGGAAAAAATTAAAATGCTCTAGGAAAACAACTGACAAACTTGGTAACCTAGCTCTCTCTACTTTAGAGCTGTACATTCAAATCAGTCTACACTTTCACTCTCTATAAATCTACTTTTTTCTCCAAATGATCTGGCCCAAACTTCAACAAGTAACATGGGATCTAACAGTAATCCAAATCTCCGACGAAGCTAACTCACTCCTTGTCTGCTATCTTCTTACTGTTTTGTTTCTCTCACTACAACAACACAGAGACCATGAGAATGCATTTTTGCTTCGGAAAGCATCTGCATTACCGCTCTCTGAATCATAAATCCCAAAGTCGAAGATACTTGCTAGAGAGCATGCTGGTTCCGGCCTTGTATGTGTCCTCGTTGAATTCCTAGAAACAAATGGATGGTTAAGCAACTTCTCAGCTATCCACCTTCTTTCGGGCTCTCTCTCCAAGCACTTGGCCAAAAAATCCAACCCCTCCTTTGAGAATTGAGTTGGAAATTGAGGTGTCACATCGCTGCATGCAATCTTTAGAACTGCAGCCATTGGATTAAAGAGCTTATCATCCCAAGGAGGCCTGCCGATTGCCATTTCAATCACCGTGCATCCCAGTGACCAAATATCCGAAGCAAAATCCAATCCTTCATTTCTCAAAACTTCAGGAGCCATCCATAATGGAGTCCCAGACCCCTATTACCCATAAATCCCTCCAACCTCTTTGCACAACCAAAATCGGCCAATTTGATATCCCCGGATGAACCCAAAAGCACATTCTTGCTCTTAAGATCACAATGCACGATTCCACTCTCATGAAGATACTTAATACCAAGAAGAATCTCTCTTGTATACAACTTAATCACTTTTTCTTCTAGCACTCCACAAAATTTTTCTGCCACATCTGACAAACTACCCCCTACCATGTACTCCATAAAGACATTGAGTTTGTGTCCACCATTTGATCCCCTCATGAAATCCATCCCTATACATCGGACAATATACCTAGAATTCAAACTCTAGAGGATTTTAGCCTCATTCTCTAATGCCTC
>NC_049916.1:27128626-27142385 GCF_001411555.2 Juglans regia | reverse complement strand
TATATATATATATATATATATATATATATATATATATATATATATATGTATGTATGTATGTATGTATACGCTATTGTTATTTAGTGATCATTACTTGAGACATAGGAACGTTCCTCACTGCCAAGAATAAGTAATATTAACAAAAATAGTTTTATAAATCAATATAAGTGACTATATAATGAAAAAAATTAATCAAAATAGAGTATAAAATTTTGATATGATATATTATTCTATATCCATTTATGTCAAATAGAACAATACTTCAATATTTATCAAAAAAAAAAAAAAATTACTTCAATAGATTAACATATATAATACATGCGACGGCCGGCAAATGTGTCTCGTTAATAATTTTGTGTCTCAATTTAATAAGATCTTAAAAATAAAATTTAAATATTTCATTATATTAATTATGAAATTTAGTATTATCCATCTTACACATTAAAAAATATTTAAATTATTTAAATGTTTATTAAGTGAATTTTTTTTATATATATTTTTAAAAATCTAAATAAAAGCATCCCAACAGGCGCAACGATCTTAGTGGCCTTAACCTTGAGCCTGCAGCCTCGTTCTCATCAAAACCTATACAAGTTTATGGCCGGTATATATGTTGTTCTAGCTTGGGAATGTCTGATCTAAACCAGAACAAAGAAGATAGCCATTACGAGTTTATAATAAAGTAGTTGATCTATGATTTTGTTTGCTAGCTCTTGCCAGCTTGTATGTGATCTTCATTATCTAATAATTAAATGACGTACCATAGCATTATTTTCTAACTTTATATAAGAATGTCGTACTCAAATGTATGTAGGATGAAATTGTATACTAAATAATAATGTGATTGTTGGTCAGATGACTCACATCTCCTCTAATCTCGGAGAGGTGACATTATTATTATTATTATTATTATTGTATTTTTTCAAGTGTACGTAAGATATTAAGATGAAATGAGATGGGTTGAGACAATCTTAAGACCTAATTAGAGAAGTTACAAAAGTAGAAAGCTAGAATTAGAGGATACTAAGGTATGTTTGTGAGCTAAACTATTATAAACATAGTTCATTACTGTTTATAAATAGTTTATTACTATTTATAAATTATCCGTTACTATTTTATTATTATTTACAAATGATTTAAAATACTCTTAACATCCCACCATAGTCTATAGTAGTTAATCCAAAGAGCTCACAACTTCTTGACCTCGTATTTATAGTCGAATTTGGTGTCCCTTGTCCCATAGTATGCGTTGCTTTCATATCCGTGGCATTTAAGCATTGAACGAGACGAATAAAATAATATAATTACCGTTACTTATTTTAAAAGTGAAATGATTATCATCTAAAACATATTAAAAAATATCAACTCATCATAAAAGATGACCACACGGGCAGCTCTCATAGTTGTGTGGGTGCGATGATCGTGGCTCACATGGTATATATTTAATTATTTATTAATCATTTTTATTTGTTTCAACACCTTTCTTTAAGAATGGATCAGACTTTTTTTTTTTTAATAAATAGGTCCAATATATAAAATATTTAATTAAATAAATAAAATATATAATAAGAATTCAAACTTAGTAGCTCTCCTATACCTAATTAAGTTTTTTAATAGTCTTTCTTTGAGGGCTTGTAGATCTCACAAATTTTCGAATATATGTACATAGACACACAAAGGAATCTTGCATGTTATCATATTATTCTGAATACGTATGTGACAATAATTATGTTAGTTATATCCTTTGACTTTTTTCTCTCTTATTTTATAATCAAAATGATAACCTTACAACTATCTTACGACTAATTTATAATTTTACATTAAATGAATGATAGTTTTGTATGAGTAATGATACATATACAATCATTTATACAATTATGTTTTAAAATAATGATATTTATGTAAAGTGATGTTACTTTTATAATTTACTTTATAAAAATGTCTCTCATTTAAAATATAATTGTATAAAACATTGTATATCTATCATTTTTTGTTTTGTAATATTATTAAGATTTATTTTGAATGGAATGGCATGATTTCATTGTTTATTTAAAAATAAGCTGGAAAATAATTATAAAAGAGTTGTCATTGTATCATATAAATAAAAGATATGGCGCCTTTGGTTAAAGTAGTTAAATAATTTTGAAAACTAGTCTTAACCAAACATGGCCTAGAAATTCCAAATTTACCTTTATTTGCAGCCTCAATTTCATGAAGAGTAAAAAAAACTTAAATTCACGAAGAAATGTGAAAGGGGATTTTCATTTACCCCTTCCTTGGGCCGTATGACAGTTTGGCCCCTTCTCAGGATCCAAACTGTCGGTAGCGTAAAAAAAACCAATGAGGGGAAGGGGGCGAGGCAAAGCCCAAGGAGGCCCATTAGAAGTGTTGGCTGGACACATCACCCACCCACACAACAACTCATGTCGTCAGACAGCAGGCACGCAACAGTAAATGAGCTGAGAGGCCAATATGCAACAAGACCAAGCGTCCATCTACCTTTGGGACAAGGTAGTGCGCGTACCTCCCTCCCCCTGTCCGTCATAGGGGTTAGATTAGCGACACACGCACAATGTGGCAGGGCAATGACTAATAGGACAAGGGAGAAAGTCTGCCATATGCGCAGCATCCCATACGCCCCACCGTGATCTGCCAGTAGAGAGTGGGGACCATCACGAGCGTGTATATAAACGAATCCTGAGCACATGTTAGCTCTCTTAACAATTTTTTCCATATAGTCAGACACAAAAAGATAATTATAACATAAGTATCGACCCTCGAGCCCTCATCTCCTCGAGTCTTGTAGGTGAGGCGGAGGAACTGTAGAGTTGCCTAGGTTGTGAAACACGACGTCAATAAATTGAATTCCAAAGTAACTTCCAAATCCATCGATTTAATGAATCTACACATTAGTGAGGAGAAAAAAAGAAGGGCATTAGAACATGGAGAGAACAAATAAAGCTTGGGTCCGGATAGGGCATCAGTTAATGAAGTATTTGCTACATTTTCTTCAACATTTTACAAAATCTTTATGAAGACGTTTAAGAAATATTAACAGGGTATATGTGGATATTAAGAATATCATAGATTACATGTAAATAGTAGTAAAATAATTTAAAAATAATAATGAATAATTTTTAAATAATAATTTACTGTTTATTATTTATAAATAATAATAAAGTAAAAACTCATTACAAAACAAACAAATTATAATATCAAATTAATCACTAATAATAGTGATAAAAAGACAATTAGGTCTCGTTTGGTTATACAATAAAATAAAATAAAAGTTGAAAGTTGAATAAGATTTTTAATATAATTTTTATTTTATAATTTGAAAAAATTGAATTATTTATTATATTTTATATAAAAATTTTAAAAAAATTATAATAATTATATAAAATAATCTTAAAAGCCTGAGAAAAAAATAAAAAAATATAAAGCACCCCAAATTTCTATGCAAGTCAATTAAGGCCCCATTTGGTTGCAATACTCAGCTGAGATCAATTCAGTTCAGTTTATTCTACTTAATTTTAATATGAGTCTAACATTCAAATATTCAACTCTCAATTTATTAAACTCATCTCAATTTTAAACTTCATTACACATGAGACATATAATATTTTTTAACTCAACACATATTTACTTTTTTTAATTTTTTATAAATAATATTAAATTTATCTTAATATTTAAATACATTTAAATTATTTTAAATGAGCTCCACCTACTTAACTCGTTACTAGTTAGAAAGAATTCGACACAGATCAGGTCTGCTCAACGTACAAAAGCAGCCCGAGGAGGATCGAGAAAGATTTTGATGTCTTTTTGAGATTTGCAAGTAAGTTTATTAATAGGATAATGCTGGAGCTCCCGCTGGGGGCTCCCGCTGGGAGCTCCGGCTGGAGTTCTAGTGTATTTTATTATGTGTATTTTTTAATTTTTTTTATATAGATGTTTTTAATAATTTTAAATATTTTTAAAAAATAAAAAAATTTATAATATTATTAAATAATACTTACTTAATCACGAAGTAAAATATAAAATATTTTTTTAATTTTTTATTAAATATAATTAAAATATTTTTTTAATTTATTTTATTTTTTAAAAAATATTAAAAAATATTATATAAAAAATAACTTAAAAAAAAACACATACAATATATGCCTACAGCCCCCAGCACGATCCATCGGAAGCGGAGATCAAACGTCACTCTGACGGCTGAACGGTGAAAGCATGTCATCTCTTACGTTTTCTTCGGTTGTACGTGGTCGCAGTGTCTGATTAGGGTAGCTTCCACATTTTCTCATTATTAAAATAAAAATGAAAATGATATGGATATATAAGCACTGCATAATCATTTAAAAAAAATAAAAAGATATTAAATCTTCATGAAAAAAAATTTAAAAATAAATCTTATTTTTTTCAATGTAACTACACGATATTTAATTTCTTTACAACTGTATGTAACATTACTTATATTAAAAAGAGAAATACTACTTTACCTCATACTTTGACCGCTTGGTATTTTTTTTTTTTTTACTTAGTGATTAAATAAGTAATTTTAAATATATTGAGATTTTATTTTTATTTTTTTAAAATATTTAAATTTATTAAGAAAATATGAAAAGAATAATTAAAACAAATTTTTAAAACACATTGGTCAAATGGAGCAGCTAGCGGCTGAGTAGCCCAACTCTATTAAAAATGGCAACAAATCAAAATCTGAAATGTGAAAAGGTAAGCACAAGCAAAAGTGGTAGGAAAAAGCTCAGTTCTATTCAGACAGTATGGCTATAAAAGGGCTGAAATGATGCAACTTCCTCCAAGCTTTCCCCATCTCGTGTGCCTGAGCTGCGTGTGTTTGTCAGGGAGAGATTCACAAAGATATGGTTTCCATTTCTGCAGATTTTAGAGGTCATGTTCTCTGTGTTCCATACCCACTTCAAGGCCACATCAACCCAATGCTCAAGCTCGCCGAACTCCTCCATCACAAAGGCTTTCTCATAACTTTTGTGAATACCGAGTACAACCACAAACGCTTGCTTAGGTCCAGAGGCCCCGATGCCCTTGACGGCTTCCCTGGCTTTCGCTTTGAGACCATCCCCGAAGGCCTTCCATTTTCTGATGCCGATGTTAGCCAAGATGTCCCTTCTCTTTGCGATTCCACCTCCAAGAATTGCCTCGTCCCTCTCTGCAGCCTCCTCTCCAAACTCAACGATACGACCTCTTCCAACGTGCCGCGCCCGGTCACCTGTATTGTGTCTGACGGCTGCATGTCCTTCACCCTTGATGCTGCTGAAAAGTTTGGAATTCCAAACGTACTTTTCTGGACACCTAGCGCCTGCGGCTTCTTGTGTTATATGCATTATCGTCATCTAGTTGAACGAGGTTTAACACCTCTCAAAGGTACGTACGTAGTGTCTCGATCAACCTTAATATTACTATTTATCAGATTTAAATTTTTAAGGCAAGTGTTTCCCATATAGATTCATTACTACGTATATATCAACCTTAACAAAGATTTTACCTTACTTCGATGGATGTGATTCACAGATGCAAGCGATCTAACGAATGGGTATTTAGAAACGGCAATCGATTGGATTCCCGGAATGAAAAACTTGCGGCTGAGGGATCTTCCGAGTTTCATTAGAACTACGGATGAGAACGATATCATGGTCAACTTCCTCATCCGGGAAACGAAGAGAACTCCAAGAGCTTCAGCTGTGGTTTTGAACACGTTCGACCCATTTGAAAAGGACGTTTTGGATGCTCTCTCGTCTTTGCTTCCTCGTATATACACCATCGGTCCACTTCTGTTACTTGCCGATCAGATTAAAGATGACAAATTGAGATCATTAGGTTCCAATCTGTGGAAAGAACAGCCCGGGTGTGTGGAATGGCTAAATACAAAAGAACCTAACTCCGTGGTGTTCGTAAATTTTGGCAGCATCACTGTGATGACGCCCCAACAACTCGTCGAGTTTGCTTGGGGACTTGCCAACAGTGGAAAACCCTTCTTGTGGATTATAAGGCCTGATCTTGTGGTGGGAGACTCGGCCATTCTGCCTCCTGAATTTGTTACCGAAACTAAAGATCGAGGCATGCTAGCAAGTTGGTGCGCTCAAGAACGAATCCTGAAGCACCCATCAATAGCTGGGTTTCTAACGCATAGCGGGTGGAATTCCACACTTGAAAGCGTGTGCAGTGGAGTGCCAATGATCTCCTGGCCCTTCTTTGCCGAGCAGCAGACGAATTGCAGGTACTGCTGCACTGAATGGGGCATTGGGATGGAGATAGATAACAACGTTAAGCGGGACGAGGTTGAGAAACTGGTGAGGGAGTTAATGGAGGGTGATAAGGGTAAAGAAATGAAGAAGAAGGTAATGGAGTGGGAGTCAAAGGCAGAAGAGGCTGCCAAACCTGGCGGTTCTTCTCACCAGAACCTGGACAAATTGATTGCCGATGTTCTCCTGCCTGGAAATGTTTAAATCCAGACAAAGAAGCCACTTTCAAGTTTATAATAATAAACTTATCTATAGGATTTATCTGGTTGCCTTGTTGCATATATGCATTTTTAAAGAAAATCTAATTGGTAATTTATATTTGTTTTAACAGTCATCTAATGTGGGGGCTCAGACTGCCCTTTATTATTGAGTCTAACGAATAAAATATTTAATTAAATAGGTAAAGTGTAGAGCTAGAGTTTAAATTCAGGATATTTATTATGATACTTATTATCTTAAAAGTTTAAAATGATAAGAGAGTTATATTTAATCATTTATACTGTTTTAACAATTACATCAAGTTACCTCTATTTATAAATAGATTTAATTTCATAAGATTGTATTTTATAGACTTATCCCTCTTTTATTTTAAATCAATTGTATTTCGCTGCCTATTTTCCGACATTGCTGATGGGTTTCGATGTTTTCATTAGCTATTTTGTTTTGTTTTGTTTTATGGGCTTGGACATGGTGTCAATTGATTTCAAAAATCTCCATCTCTATAATAAAGGTCTGGGCTGAGGTGGACTGGGCTTGGACTAGATCTGGGGCAAGGGACCTAACCAACACTTGAGGTGGACCACATGGTACTGACCTGGACCCAAAGAGGTTCAGCCCAATCAGTAGATAGTCCTATCAGAGGTGGGTAAAGTATGGAGATACTTATTACATATATCACACTTGCCTTCCAATTCCTTAGGCCGTAACATTGCTGTGTGCCGATTTGCTTCTGCTTGGTTCCTTCAAATGAAAGATTAACATGATACGATTAAAAGAAGTCTAGAGATTGATGAACAAGAAAGGTTTATCCTTAATCCATGGATTCAAGCGAGAGTGCATAACGTTTGATGTTGTAACACTTCAATTAAATTCCCAAAATACTGTAAATAATAAATTCCACATTTAGAGAGGGTGAGTACCTCCAGAACGATGGAAGAAGAAGGAGAAGATGGAGAAGAATAATTAATTGTCTATTACTTTTTGCATAAAAAATTCAATATTCCTTCACCTGCTATATTGTTCACCACGTCAGTGACACTAATCGAAAGTGGTCCCAACCAATGAGACTTTGACAGCTAGATGGACGTCACAGGAATTGTAAATGCAAAGGAAGATAAAATCGTAAACTATCGTTTGCTTATAAAATGAAAATACAATAATATGATTAAAGATAAGTTCATCCCTCACCACATGTCTTTCCCAGATGCTTCACAGCTTCAAGATCCAACAGCTACAAACTGGAACCCCAACTACTAACCCTTTGACTCGTTGACTAGCCTTTAGACTTCATACTTTCCCTTTATACATATTTCTACTGAGCTTCTCCTTCTATCTTCAACCTTCGACTCTTCTCTACAAACAATTGGAACAATATTCCCCTGTTAGAACACCTTGCCTGCAAGTGAGGATACGTGCTCTTAAGGCTGATATACGATTCACAAGTGGTGTCCTCAACCCTCTATCCTTTTGCCAACAGGTAAGTACCTCTATCACTGGTTTATTATTTCTCTTGACCACAAGGCAAGCCAGAGCTTCCTCAAACTCAGGCTTTAAGACTCCCACAGCATCCGCGGGTGGTATAGTAGCTAAAGGCGTAATCTTGTCCCCCCAATTTCTTTTTCAATTGAGACACATGAAAAGTAGTATGTATCTTGACAGATGGAGACAGATCCAGGCGGTAGGCCACCAATTCCACCCTTTGCAGCACTTGAAAGGGCCTGTAATACCTCAGGGCCAATTTTAAATCCCTCCTCTATGACATCGATATATGGGCTGTAAATGGAGATAGACCCAGCCCCCAACGGTAAACTCCATCTCTGTCCTCTTTAAATCTGCATACCTTTTCATTCTCTCTTGGACTTTGCATAGGCTCAGTTTTAACCCTTTCATAATTTGATCCCTTGACTTGAGCTCTTCCTCTACTAACTCTCATCTTGACATGCCAAGGCTGTAATTTCTTATGTAAGGGGGTGCGTACCTGTATAACGCCTCGAATGGAGACAACCTTGTTTAGGCATGAATATTGGTGTTGTACTACCATTCGGCCAAGGGAACCCAATTCAGTCCCTTGGCTGATCTCCATCAAAACATCTCAGGTAATTCTCTAAACACTTATTTACTGCTTCTGATTGGCCATCGGACTGAGGGTGGTATTTAGTGGAGAAAGCCATTTGTAACCCCTTGTAGTTTAAGAAATTCCTGCCAGAAATGATTAGTAAAGGTAAGGTCACAGCCTGAGATAATGGATAGAGGTAGCCATGGAGTTTAAAGATATGTTTAAGGAAGACCTGGGCTATAGTTTTTGCTGTGTAAGGGTGGGCTATGGGTGTGAAATGGCTGTACTTTTGCAAGTGATCCACCACAACCCAAAAGTTGTTGTACTGTTGTAAAGAGGGAAGGCCTTCTATGAAATCCATGGTTATATGTGACCCTGGTTGAGAGGGTACTAGTAACTTGGTAAGGGTTTTAGGAGTTCGGAAGGATAACTCTTCTCACCTTTCACCATCTGGCACACATCACATTCCCTTACATATTTCTTCACATCTGCTTTGAGTCAAGCCCAGAAAAATTCCTTTTGAGCATGGTGCATAGTCTTGTTATAACCTGCATGTCCCCACAATGAACTCCTATGTACCCAATCAAATAGCTTGGCCTTAAAGGCCTCATCCCTCATAACATATAGTCGGCCCTTGTAAAACAAAAGGCCCTCTAATAAATCTTCTGTATGCGTAGCATCCCGTATGCCCCACCGCGATCTGCCAATAGAGGGTGGAGACCACCACGAGCGTGTATATAAACGAATCCTGAGCACAGATTAGCTCTCTTAACAATTTTCTTCTTATAGTCAGACACAAAAAGATAATTATAACTTAAGCATCGGAGGCGACCCTCGAGCCCTCATCTCTTCGAGTCTTGTAGGTGAGGCGAAGGAATTGTAGAGTTGCTCGAACTGTAAAACACGACATCAACAAATTGAATTCCAAACTAACTTCCAAATCCATCGATTTAATGAATCAACACATTAGTGAGGGGAAAAAACAAGGGCATTAGAACATGGAGAGAACAAATTAAGCTTAGGGTCCGAATAGGGCATCAGTTAATGAAGTATTTGTTAAACTTTCTTCAACATTTTACAAAATCTTTATTGGTAAAGGAAGACGTTTAAGAAATATTAACAGGGTATGTGTGGATGTTAAGAATATCATATATTACATGTAAATAGTAATAAAATAATTTTTAAATAATAATGAATAATTTTTAAATAATAATTTACTATTTATAAATAATAGTAAATTGTTTATAAATAATAATAAAGTAAAAACTCATTACAAAACAAACAAATTATAATATCAAATTAATCACTAATAAGAGTGATAAAAAGACAATTAGGTCTTGTTTGGTTACACAGATAAAATGATATAAAAGTTGAAAAAGATTTTTTAATATAATTTTTATTTTAGGATTTGAAAAAATTAAATTTTTTATTATATTTTATATAAAAAAATTTAAAAAAATTATAATAATTATATAAAATAAGGTGATCTCGTCTTATTTATTAAACTAGGTCTTAAAAGCCTGAAAAAAAGAGATTAAAAAAATATAAAGCCCCCCAAATTTCGATGCAAGTCAATTAAGGCCCCAGTTGAGATCAATTCAGTTTAGTTTAATTTTAAATTGAGTTTAACATCTAAACACCTAACTCTCAAATTATTAAACTCATCTCAACTCAAAACCTCATTGCACGTGGAACATACGACTTTTTTCAACTCAACACATATTTATATGTGGGATCCACAACCTTTTTCAATTTTTCATAAATAGTACTAAACTTATCTTAACATTCAAACACATCTAAACTCATTTTAAATGAGTCTCATATAACTCACTTTACATACTCAACTCACTACTATTCAAAAAGAACTTCACTCAGCTTAGTTTTGTTCTACATACACACTACAAAGGAAGTGACTTTTCCCAACGATTTTTTTTTTTTTTTTTTTTTTGCAACTATTTATTAACAACGCTATCATGGATTTGCAATGCGATCGGTCACTTGGTGGAGGCCTTTTTTGCAGTGCCTAAATGCATATTTGAGGCATATAACTATATAAGGAAACACTGTAAATAATTTTTTTTATATCGTTTTATTGTGATTCGACGCTTATTCTTATCAGCATCCGATTTTTTGCAATCAACGTGCATTGATTAAAAATTCACTGCAAAAATGTATTAGCAGCGTTTTTGGGGCTTTTAGCGGCGAAGTTGAAGTGCTGAAAATACCAAAATCCTTATAGTGCAAGTTGGTGAGCTCAAGAACAAATCCTGAGCTGGGTTTCTAACGCATAACGGGTGGAATTCCACGCTTGAAAGCGTGTGCGGTGGAGTGCCAATGATCTCCTGGCCCTTCTTTGCCGAGCAGCAGACGAATTGCTGGTGCTGCTGCACTGAATGGGGCATTGGGATGGAGATAGATAACAACGTTAAGCGGGACGAAGTTGAGAAGCGAGGGAGTTAATGGAGGGTGATAAGGGTAAAGAGATGAAGAAGAAGGTAATGGAGAGGAAGACAATGGCGGAAGAGGCTGCAAAAGCTGGTGGTTTTTCTTACCAGAATTTGGAAAGCTTGATTTCTGACGTACTCGTAACTGCAGGAAACATGTAAATTAAGCAGAGCTAGGGGAGAAGAAGCTGGCAAATATTAATTAAATTTTACAATCAATTAAGTAGCTAGCTGTTGTGCTAGATATGATTTTGATTTATTAATCAACAATATTCAGATCATCTACTTCATTAGCATTGTTATGATGATCAAGAGAATAATTAATCTCGTCTCTATAATTTTTCTTTCTTATGACTTTTCTAATCAATAAAAAGATAGCCATGTTACCAGGTGCTTTGAATAGTGAGTTAATATGATTTTAAATGAGTTGAATAAAATATTATTAAAAAATTATTTTTTAATATTATTATTATTTAATAATTTTTAATTTTTAATTATTTATTATATTTTATGTAAAAATTTAAAAAAATTATAATAATACGTCAAATTGAGATAATTTCTATATCTAAACCAGTCTTTATATTTAACTATTTTTTTTTCTCGATTAACGTTTTACTCGCTTGTGTATGGTCAACTTTTTTATTGAGTCAATGCAAAAGTAAAAAAATAATTAAATTAAATTAAATTAAAAAAATTCTTATTGAAATCGATAAAATATTCCTATCTCAAAAAAACTAATATCAAAATGGACAAAAGATTTCCTCCGATGATCTGGGAGAGGTGGCGCCGCATCTAGCAAATATTTATTTTATATTTTATATCATTGTTGTTTAAAAGTTTAATACGATAAAAGATATAAATTTGTCATTTATCTGCCAATTATTAGATAAATTTTATTAGCTATATTATGTTTTAACAATTTTATATTTGCGTTTATCTCAGCACTATTGTTATTATTATTTTCTTATAAATTAACTAGCTAGCTTGTAACTCGTAAGATGAGGTATCATACCCTCCGAAATAAAATTATTAAACAAATTAATGTTTTTACAATGATCGAAAGTTAAAAGTAAAATTTTTTATAAAAAAATAAACAAAAAGAAATTAAAACCAAGAACTAAAATAAAGAAGGGCACTGTGGGCAGAAGAGAGAATGAAAAAAAGCCCTTACCTTAAAAAAAGGAACCCAGTTCTGTATCTGAGCTTCTGAGTTGTTCTTAAACTTGTTTTTAGAAAATCAGTTTGTTTTTGTTTTCACTTTACTTATATAAATATGTTTGGTTTTTTTGTTTTTGAAATTCTTAATTTTAGATATCTAGATTTTATTTTTATTTTTTATTTTTATCCCCACAAAATAATTAATTAACGATAGTGAGTAATTGCATTGGGTTTATTAATTAAGCTTCTTATTGCATTAATTATGGGTTTTTCTCATGTAGCATGGTTCTAAATAATTATTTATGTTTTTTAAAAAAAAATTAAAGAAAATAATTCGATTAAATATTTTAAATCAGGATTGTGCATTAATGAGGCTATTTTTTAGGAAATTTCTTCAATTGTATATTGAGGCTATATATTTTGGGATAATTGATTAATTTGAAATATATATGAATGTACGTAGTAGTAGATGATCATGAGGACACCAAATAAATTAGGAATACATGTTCAAAAATGGTTATCATCATTCTCGATCGGCAAATTAATTAATTATATATTAATGCTCTTCTCAAATAGGAGTATGCTAGAAATTGCTTATAATCAAGCTAGCAGGCGAAAGCACTTCGTTATAAGCTGACATGACCAGATGAAGAAAACTGCGCGCGCACACACACACACACACGCACACTCGGACAGACAGATGCATCCATTTTAGATTTGGCATTCAAATTAATTAATTAGCAAAATAAACAAGCTAGCTAGCTAGGGTTTCCCACATGCATGTTGAGTGCGTACGCGTACATTAGGCACTCTCTGCATGATCTCATCATAGAGTACTGCGTACTGATGATCATGATCGAGCAGTTACTCCTGCATGGCGGCCGGCTACGTACGTACAGTTATAAAGGACATATATATACGATGAACCTCGAGCAACAATATTAATTAATATTATCAAAGTGCATGTATATCTGTCGGAAAGATCGACAAAGTTTCGATGCATTTTACTCCGATGGCCTTTTTTTTATTATTATTACAATATTTGGTGAGAATCAGATAATGATCATGTTGAGAATGTATTTTACTGTTTGGTTGGCATCGATCGAGAACCCAAGATGCCCCCCGCGGCCGGATTCACCACCCTTCGCTTAGTATTATTTGTTTCATTACCGAGGGATGCATGCTAGCTGCTGTCTTTAGTTAAAACATTGACCGGCCAAAAAATATATCTCAAAGCTAGAATGTGTATTAATCTCAAGTTTTTGAAAATGAACAAGTATTCTTATATACTTATTGAAAATGGTTTGTACAGTACTTTTAAATATTGTAGGTTTTGTCTAAAAAAATATGTGAAAAAACTCCATTTTTTAATAATGGATCTCATTTTTTTTTTTAAATAAAATATGCAAAAATTACATACACTATAACTATATCTAATATTGCTCTATCTTATTAATTTATTATTTATATGACCTCAATTAATTACGTCTTAAAAGTGATAAGTAAGGTTGCACATTCAAAAAGTTTATTAAGTGTAGTAGTGTTCATGTGCTGTGAATTCGAACTTTCTCCGAAGATAACTTAATTTGCATGTGTGC
>NC_049916.1:27125354-27128526 GCF_001411555.2 Juglans regia | reverse complement strand
TACCAGTGGGGGCAGTGCTCATGCAAGGTGGAAGACCAATCATGTTTTTCGATCAAGATTTGAAAGTGAAAGCACTATAGCTTTCCATTTATGAAAAATAATTATTTTCACAAGTTTTGGTAGTCTACAAGTAGCGCCCTTATCTATTGGGCTAGTATTTTACCATCAAAATTGACTAATAGAGCCTGAAGTACCTAATAAACCAAAAAGTTGGCACTACCATGCAACAAAAATGGCTAACTAAATTATTGGGGTACGATTTTATAGTAGAGTATAAGAGGGGCAAGGAAAACCGTGTTGCTGATGCACTTTCAAGGAAAATAGAACCTGAAGAAGCCATTCTCTATTTGATCTCATTTCCCTTAGTGGACTAGCTTGCTGAGTTAAAGATTGCCTATGCTAATGACCCTCAACTTCAGGAGCTGATCCCCAAACTCTTACCACCCCATTATACCTACAGAGAGGGCCTTTTGTTTTAAAAGGGTCGACTATATGTTCCGAGGGATGAGGCCTTTAAGGCTAAGCTATTAGACTGGGTATATGAGAGTTCATTGGGAGGACATGCAGGTTATGACAAGACTATGCACCGTGCTCAAAAGGAATTTTTCTGGGCTGGACTCAAGGCATATGTGAAGAAATATGCGAGGGAATGTGATGTGTGCCAGAGGTTGAAAGGTGAGAAGAGTTATCATGGCGGACTCCTACAACCCTTACCAAGTTACTAGTACCCTCTCAACCAGGGTCATATATAATCATGGATTTCATAGAAGGCCTTCCCTCTTCACAACAGTACAACAGCCTTTGAGTCGTGGTGGATCGCCTGCAAAAGTATAGCCATTTCACACCCATAGCCCACCCTTACACAACAAAAACCATAGCCCGGGTCTTCCTTAAACATATCTTTAAACACCATGGCCTACCCCTATCCATCATCTCAGGCCGTGACCCTACCTTTACCGGTCATTTTTTGCAGGAATTTTTTAAACTACAAGGGGTGCAAATGGCTTCTCCACTGCGTACCACCCCCAGTCCGGTAGCCAATCAGAAGCATTAAATAAGTGTTTAGAGAATTACCTGAGATGTTTTGATGGAGATCAGCCAAGGGACTAGTCCAAGTGGGTTCCCTTGGCCGAATGATGGTACAACCCCAATATTCATGTCTCAACAAGGTTGTCTCCATTCGAGGCCTTATACGAGTACGCACCCCCTTGCATCAGGAATTACATCCCTAGCACAATGAAAGGAGAGTCAGTAGAGGAAGAGCTTAAGTCAAGGGATCAGATTATGAAAGGGTTAAAACTGAGCCTATGCCAAGCCCAAGAGAGAATGAAAAGGTATGCCGATTTAAAGAGGATAGAGGGAGTTTATCATCGGGGACTGGGTCTATCTCCATTTACAGCCTAGATATCGATGTCACAGAGGAGGGATCTAAAACTGGCTCCGAGGTATTACGGGCCCTTTCATGTGTTGCAAAGGGTGGGATTGGTAGCCTACCGCCTGGATCTATCTCCATCTGTCAAGATACATACTACTTTTCATGCATCTTAGTTGAAAAAGAAATTGGGGGTCAAGATTACGCCTTTAGCTACTATACCACCCGTGGATGTAGCGGGTGTCTTAAAGCCTGAGGAAGCTTTGGCTCGCCGTGTGGTCAAAAGAAACAATAAACCAGTGACAGAGGTAGTTACGCATTGGCAAGGACAGAGGGCTAAGGACGCCACTTGGGAATCGTATATCAGCCTGAAAAGCTCATATCCCCTCCTTGCAGGCAAGGTGTTTTAACGGGGGAGTATTGTCACAATTGGTTGTAGGGAAGAGTTTATGGTTGAAGACGAAGGAGAAGCTTGGGAGAAATACACAGAAAAGGAAAGTATGAAGTCTAAAGACCAGTCAACAAGTCAAAGCGTTAGTAGTTGGGGTTCCAGTTCGTAGCTGTTGGATCTTGAAGCTGTGAAGCATTTGGGAAAGACACGTGGTGAGGGCTGAACTTATCTTTAATGAGTAATGCTACGTACAGTCGTGGATTGCGCAAACGTCGTCCAGTTACTTTGGAAAAGAGTGAGATCCACTATTAAAAAATTAATTTCTTTTCATGTGGGTCTTATATTTATTCACTTTTTTCAAAACGACTGCACGACACTTGTACACTCACGACTACAAGTATCATTTCTCCAATTCTTGTGATGTCCTTTTTAGTGTCACTGATGTGGTGAACAATGTAGCAGGGGATGGAATATTGAGTTTTTTTATGCAAAAAGTAATAGACACTTGCGTATTCTTCTCCATCTTCTTCCATCGTACTGGAAGTACTCACCCTCTAAGTGAGGAATTTATTATCTACGGTATTTTAGGAATTTAACTGTAGTGTTACAACGTCAAACGTTATGCACTCTCGCGTGAATCCATGGATTAAGGATAAACCTTTCTTGTTCATCAATCTCTAGACTCCTTTTAATGGTATCATGTTAATCTTTCATTTGAAGGAACCAAGCAGAAGCAAATCGGCGCACAGCAATGTTCCGACCTAAGGAATTGGAAGGTAGGTGAGATGTAATAAGTATCTCCAAACTTTACCCACATCTGATAGGACTATCTACTGCTTGGGCTGAACCTCTTTGGGTTCAGGTCAGCACCATGTGGTCCACCTCAAGTGTTGGTTAGGTCCCTTGCCCGCTATCAAGTCCAAGCCCAGCCCGCCTCAGCCCAGACCTTTATTATAGAGATGGGGATTTTTAAAACCAAATCAATTGACATTATGTCCAAGGCCATAAAACAAAACAAAATAGCTAATGAAAACATCGAAACCCATCAGCAATGTCGGGAAATAGGCAGCGAAAGCCCAGATCCCAGCTTTCTAACAACATTAACTCCAACTAAGTACTCTCGCTAGCTTGATCAAGAGAGAGGCTAGGTTTAAAATAAAAGAGGGATAGGTATATAAAAAAAATCTTATCAAATTAAATCTATTTATAAATAGATATGACTGATATAATTGTTAAAACAGTATAAATGATTAAATATATCTCTTCTATCATTTTAAGTTTTCGAGAATAATTTTATATGATATCATAATAGAGATCTTGAATTTAAATTCTAGCTCTATACTTTATTCATTTAATTAAATATTTTACACATTGGACTCGTTAAAGAGAAGTTCTTAGCCACACATTAG
>NC_049916.1:27124252-27125254 GCF_001411555.2 Juglans regia | reverse complement strand
TCACAAGTTTCTGTGCATAAACGTTAAAGGTAAGATCAGATCGAGTTTTATCTTCCTGTTAAGATCAGAGAGTGAGAGAGAAGATCAAGGCCAGTTATGAAAGTGCATGGCTCTCTATTGGACACACGCATATATCTTGGGAAATATATATATATATATATATATATATACACACATATAACGAGTCAATTAGGTTCGTATTTATCACAACGAAATATTGCATATTAATTAAGATTTATTGAAGAACCATAACAAATTATACATATATAGACTGCAGGTCATATATGCAGGAAGTATTCCACACCAAGCAGTAATATTTAATTATAAACGGCTTATTTTGATTATTTATTATATATATTCCTCATTCTGCACACAAAACTGGCCTTTTGCAAAAAGGCACAGTTATTCCAACTGTGTTTAATTTGACGATCGTTGCATAATGTCGACGGCAAACTAGTCCCATGCATAACGTATGATCTACTGCAAAAACTTCTTTAAGGAAACCTCGAATTTCTGAGACGATGATAGCAGAGGATCCTGCACTCCATGCAGTCAGGCCAATATGCATTAATAAACACGTCTGGCAGTGTACTGTGTGCAGGTGATCTATATGTATATAAATGGCCGCGTGCTCGCCATGCGAATATTAATGATGCAGTACCATAAATTATTTCGATCCATATATATATATATATGTATGCATAGGTTGGTACACGTGATTTAATTCTTAATTTGGTATTTTTTTTAATTCTTACTATATATCAATATTATATATGCTGAGAACAAATTCAATATTGTGATCATATTCTAACCCCATTTTTCTTTCCTTCTTTTCTTTCTCCTATAATTACTTTTTTGGACTGAGCCTCTGTCGCTGGGTCGTTAAAAACTTCGGCCACTCCATATTTGGTCTATTGTAACATATAATTTCTAAATAAAAATTGAACATCTGACTATTATTGATCATGCCCAAGAAACTGCATTGGGGGGGGGGGGGGAGAG
>NC_049916.1:27122751-27124152 GCF_001411555.2 Juglans regia | reverse complement strand
TATATACGTGGAGGCGAGCATAGAAAAATATTGGCATAGAAAAATATGCAGAGTAGGTAAAAGCATGTGTGCCCCCCTTGACTCCCCCTTCCTTTGCCGGTTGTTGGGTCGTCGGGGGATCCGGGATAAGAGAAAAAGTGAGCAAAGTGGTTGATTCGAGGAGGATATTTTTAGTACTGCAGCATATCATATTGTTAACAGGAATCCTTAAACGATAATTGTTACATTTAACAAACTCTTATTTTTTTTTATTTTTTATTCTGAACATATTTAACAAATCCCTTTGAAAATATGATTAGCAGTGTTCAAGTCTGAGCATGGCCCGTTCCTGACTTCCGAGACAACGCTAATCTACAAAAATGGGAGTGAAATGGAATTAAGGGATCAGTTTGTGTAGACTTGGTCCTCAAGATATTGGTCCTCAAGATATTTAAAAGAACACAAAAACAGTGACTACGTTTTGCCCAGCTTTCATCTGTCTTCACGCCAGCTTCCTCGCACTACTACATTCGTATGTATCGGGCAGAATCGTTGTCAAGCGGTACCACCTGGTTGGCTCCACAAAAGTTTAGAGCGAGACTTGGTAAAAAATATTGCAACTGTTGAAAAATGAGTGGCATTAAAGAGAAAAATATTTGTTAGTCATTTGTGGCGACTATTACAGACTTTCATGTCCTTGTCATATGGTTACCGCTTTACTTCTGCAGTTCTTTGGGCCTTTCGTGTCCTTTTCATCTGAAACCCAGTGGAAGAAGCAGATGGGATTGAAGAAAAATAAGAGATGAACAGGAAAGAAAAAACGGAGAAAAGAAAAATGGGCTTTCAAACCCTCTTGTAGAAACTTCCCTCTCTCTCTTTCTCTCTCTCAAAATATCACTTTTGTACTGGGCGACTCGCCTAAAATGGCCTTCCGACGTTTCTTTCTGTCCTTCCTTTTATTGGCCTTCCGTTTTGAGGTTTCGATCTCAAGCTCCAGTAGCCTGGCATGCAATTCAAATGACCTTAAAGCATTGACGGGTTTCTCCAATTGCTTAGGATCGGTGATTGCTGGGTGGAACAGCGTGACCTCTCCTGATTGCTGCAATTGGACTGGTGTCACTTGTGATAATTCCACTGTTTCTGGCAGAAGGGTAGTTGGCTTGGAACTTGGTAGCAGAAAACTCACGGGGAAGATCTGTGAATCCTTGGCAGACCTTGATCAGTTGAGATTCCTAAATCTCTCTCAAAATTTTCTAAGCGGTTCTCTTCCTGCTGATTTGTTTAGACTGCAAAATTTAGAGGTCATAGACGTAAGCTTTAATGATTTTGCCGGGGAAATTCCAAAGGATTTGGCAAATTGTACCTCTCTTCATCATCTCTACCTTCGTGGGAATTATTTATCAGGAAGTTTGCCTGATAGTA